>NW_012139636.1:3802436-3815571 GCF_000956105.1 Propithecus coquereli
TAGAAATATATCCAGTCTACTTCCAATGTCTTAAGACTTAATTTCATATCTGAAAGATACTGACTTCTTATATTAGATCTAAAATCACAAGTGCTAGCATCAAGCTAGTGTCTTCATATGCCATGAATATTCAAGGCTGCAGAAGAGCATGCATAGATCAGGCACACTCATGATTGTAAGCCACAGAAGCTGAATGTTGACTTCTCAGGCAACCAGGGAATGTTTTGGAAGAACATCAAGGAATTGTTGAATCGATGGGCCAATAAAAGGATAAAATGGTGAAATGACAAAAGCCAAGATTTTGCACTAGAAGTTAGGAAGGGATAACAACAACCAAGATCATGTTTTAGAGCCTCTGGTCCTTCTTTTGGTCACTCAAGATTCAATATCATTGGAGAGAATGTGTGATTGGCTAAACCCAGGTAGGAACAGAATGAATTGACCTACAGAGCTTTTGTAGTGGGAATAGGTACTGCCCCATCCAAAACATACTTAATAAACAATTATTCTTAAAGGAAGAATAAAATGAAATAAGAAAGTGGGGATGGGGATAGGATGGGAAGAAAAACAATTGAAAAGTCACCGATATCCAATATGATATGGCATGTGTGTGTGTGTATGATGGCTTTCTCTGTTAAAAATAATATCTGCATACTCATATGAAAAGCATAATCCATATAAATGCTTCAATTTTCAGTCCCTAAAGATTCAAAGGCATCAAAATACCATGAAAAGTGAGTGCTTAGACTCAGGAGACCAAAATCTAACTATGCCATCTTTAACTTATAATACGGAGCATGTGATTTTGCTTCTTGATCTTTAATTACTTTTGTTGAAAAATGAGATTCATATAAAACTGACAACATAAAATGTTGTGATATGAGAATATTCTATGTAAAAGTCATTTCCAACATAAAGAACACCACACATAAAGTTAGTTTTCATTATTCAGGTTCCTTTGGGTCTAAGGAGGGAGCCTGATTTTTTTTTTCTTTTAAGAATAGATCTTCTGTACTTGCTCCTTCCATACCAAGAGGACTCCCGAACAAGCCTCTAAAGACTAGGAAACATTTTCCTTTGGCTGAGAGAGAAGTGTCAGTAGAACTGAAGAAGCAGTCATAAAATTATTTTTTTAAGTGCAAATAATTATCTTAACTTGTGAAGTTGGGTGAACAATTTTAGCTCTAAGCAAAGGTGTGGCTCAGTAACTTTTATTAATACCTTTAAAAAGCCTTCTTGTTTTGTCCTTTGTGTGACTTTTCCCAATTAGCCTGGATATATTTTATACCGCCCTGTGAGGAATTTTATAAGTTGTGTATTATTTTTCCCTTCCAAAAAGAAAAGGGTTTATAAGTCCCAGATTTTTCCCCCCTCCATGTGGCCCTTATTAGTCTTCCCTGGGGGCTTTTTTACCCCCTGCCCTCCAACGTGAGGCTTAACTAGGATGGCTCTTGCAATCATAATTGAAAATTAATGATGAGAAGCAGCCCCAAACCACACCATTCCTTTTTTCCCGTCCTCAGTCCAAGAACTGTACAATGCAGATTTTATTTCAGGGACTGGAGAGGTGATTAATCGTCATGGGGTCTTGACACTGGCTTCAGATAAGTGGCGTAGTCTGGCAGTAACACAAATATGTGGACACCATTCCCATTAATCTCCGAACACCACATGGAAAGGCAAAAGCCTTTGTGAGGCCTCTATAAAGGGAGTTATTATTATGAGGCCAAATTTTCTATAAAGAAAGGCTAATTTGTAGCCTCTGTGAACCAGTTTAAGAGCAAAGGAGTTCCTACACTCTACTTATAAAGGGACTTTTCTCCAACTGAGAAGATGTAAATGGAGTGTGAGGGTGAAAATAGGAAAACAAAACTATGAGGGAACTGACAATGAAATGTATGGAATCATTACTACTGCTCTGTGAGAACTGTGAGGCTGGCCGGGAGCCATGTTTTTGTCATTGCTACAGCTGAAGTACACAGACGGCTCTCAATGTATGTTGAGAAAATGGAGAAACAGAAAGCTTTTTTTTTTTTTTTTAATCATGCACCACTCATATTTGATAGTTGAAAACTGAAAAAGAATATAAATGAAATGTTATTTCTGTTATCACTGATATTACGGTCTTTGTACTATTATTAAACAATTCCATGATCATTTCTGCTATTTATGATATTATGATCATGATAATATTGTTAAACAATGCCACATTCATCCACCTGGGAATCTCCAAATGCATCATTCTTCAGGTTGGCTCATAATTTTCTTTCTGAATAAAGTCTATTCCTTCTTATTCACTGATGCTCTTGCATGGAGTGCATGCTTCATTTATTGTGTTTATAGATATTGAAATTATATTTTTAAATACTTCCTTTTTGATCAGCCTGTGAGCTCCTTGAGACACGGATCATGGAGTGCTTTTCCTACCATTCCTGGCATTGCATCTCTCAGGTGTTCAATAAGTCCTTGTTGAGTTACCGTAATATCTATGTGAACAAATTGCATTAATCTCAGTTTTGCTTTTCCACTGACTTAGTAGTCTGTCTGTAACAATGAGTAGTGTAATTTTTAAATATACAGCCTTTGGATGGTCTTTTCTGGATGAGACATCTCCATTTTCTGTGTGAGGGAGAGATGGATGTTTGTCTTGGGGGTCTTAGTTTTCCCCTTTATCCTTATGAAGACATAGCATCGTCTCCCCAGTAGAAGAATATGGGAGATTTTCTGAGTTGGAGATGGCACAAAGTTATTCTTATTTAACATTGATAGTTCAAAGAGGACAATTAAACACAAAGTCCCACAGTTTTATAGGCAGTTTTAAAAAATATATTCTTATTTTTAAATACTATTTATTTCTTCTATGAAAAGAAGGCCAATTTACCAACTACTCCATTTGGCTATCTAAATCATTCTATATTAATTAAATAAACTTTGAGATTAACTTGATAGCAAGTGACTCTTTTAAAAATCTATACTTGGAAATCTTTCTAATGAAATATTAATATATTCTAATGAATATAGAAGAGTTCATAAAACATATATGTTTAAAATAGTAATAAAATAAATGCTATAGAAGCATGAGCCAAGTTAAAAAATTTCCCCTATTTAGGAGCTTCTTATGAGCCGTGTCTGGATCTGAACCCTTCTTTCCCCATAAGGGTAACCACTATCTTGAGTTTTGTGATAATAATGACATTTATTAACTTTATAATTTTATCACCTATGTATATATCCATATACTAAATATCATTTTAAATAGCCAGGTTTGGTACTTTCTGTAAATACAGTCAGATGGTGTGTGTTCTCCTATTACTCATTTATTTTCCTCAACACTATAAATTTAATCCACGTTGGCAGTTGTAGCTGTAATTCAGTTATTTTTGTTCTTTTTTCAAAGAGTATGGCTAGACTATAGTTTATTTATTTTACATTTAAATTGTTCATTTTGGGCCATTTCAAACAATGCTTTTCTAAAACTCCTTACAAGTGTTCACTGACATATGCATACAGGATTTCCTTAGGGCATATACCTAGGAATAGAAAGCAAATGTTCAGCTTTCTTAGGTAAGGTTAAATTATTTTCCAAAGTAATTTTTCTAATTTACTTGCCTCCAGCACTGTATAAATATCCCCATTATTTCAGTTCTTCACCAACCCTTAGTACTATCAGACATTCATATCCTTGTGTTCCAGTGGATGTGTAATAATGTCATAGGGGCTTTAATCTGCAGTTCTCTGATTATTGAGATTTAGCATATTTCATGTTTATGTTTGCCATTCACTTTTCCATTTCAGTGAAGTGTCTTTTAAAATAGTTTTCTGATATTCCCACAACAAATGAAGTTGTACTTTAAATTTCATTTTTACTTGTTGCTCATACATATAAATATTATTGATTTTGTCATGACTTTGTATCCTACAACCTTGTTAGAATGACTTATTAATTCTAAAAGTTTTCAATTTCTGCTAGATTCCCTACAATAGAGGTAAGATATTCTATACTTACAGACAGCAAAGTGAAAATGTATTTATTAGTTTAATTTCTTCCTTTTCAATCCAAATGTCTTGTATTTTTCTGGCCTTATTGCACTGACTAGGGTCTCTAGGACAATGTTGACTAGGAGGGGTTAAAGAAGGAGTCCTTCTCTTTTCCTGACCTTAGTTAGAAATTATTATCTTTCATCATTAAGTATAACATTAGCTATAGAGTTTGTTAGATGCCCTTTATCAAATTCAGGAAATTCCATTTTATTCCTAATTTGATGAAAGTTTTTCATGAACAATAGGTGCTCAAGTTTGCCAAATGATTTTTTACAGGTATTAGCATATTTGTATGTTTTTTCCTGTTTTTCTTAATAATATAAATTACATTGATTGATTTTAGAAAAATGAAACAAAATTGTGCCTTAGTTAAGTACCACTTGGTGATAATGTAGTTTTGTTTTTTCTATATCAATGGATTCCATTTGCTCATATTTCACTAAAGATTTGCTTCTCATTTAGAGGAATATGGTCTGTAGTTTCCTTTTGTTTTTTAATTGCCATATCCTGTCTGGATTTTGTGTCAGGGAAATGCCTTTGGGAAGTGTTCTTTCTACTTCTGTTTCCTGGAAGAGACTGTGTAGAATTGGTCTCATTTCTTCTTTAAATAACTGGTATCATTCACCAGTAAAACTATGTGGCCTAGAGACTTCTATGTGGGAGGTTGTAAACTACAAATTAAATTTCTTTAATATACATAGGACTATTCAGGTTATTTCATCTTGGATGCATTTTGACACTTTATAGGTTTTGATATTATTAATTTCCCTAGAGGCTTCACCATATCCTCTACCAGACCCAAAAAGTGACAGCAGATGACCTTAAATCAGCCATACCCTGTGCTGACTTAGCCCAGTTTGTAGTTTTCCTAAGACGACTTCTACTTCTGATTCATATGCTATTAGAGCATAGCTCTCCAAAGTTTCCGACTTACAATATCAGATCTTATACTCTATTTTTCGTTTGTTTGTTTATCCTTGTCACCATGAGACAGCCACAAAGGTAAGTTTGTCTTTTCTTGACTATAATGGAAAAGCTTATAATGTTTTCCTTTTAAGTAAAGTGCTTGTTTATTGATTAAGATGTACACTTTTTCACGTTAATGATGTGTCCATTAAGTCATATTTTATTGAGTGTATTTTTATCATTATATGTGCTAAATTTTGGCTAATGCCTTCTCTACATCACTGGAGATAATCATATAACTTTTCTTTTAAGCTCTATTTATATGACATTGTTTATGGCCATATTCAAGGCCTTTCTACCTTTGAACCACACATGTATTACTAAAATTAAGTGCTATTGTTTTATCTTTTATTACATGTTATGTGCTATTAGATTCTATTTTCTAGTGCCATATTTAAGAAATTTGCATTAATATTTATAAGCAAATGTATTTGTAATTTAACAATTTTGTGCAATGTATAAAATTAGTGTTATATTCATATTATAAAGCCCATTTAGAGGTTGTCTTTTTTCATTGGTCTGGAAAAATTTATGTAGCATTAAAAATACCTGATCTTTAAAAACTTGGTAAAATTCCTAGATGAAGTTAACTGAGAGTGGTGCTTTCTGGAAAAGAGCTCTTTAACTACATTATTTACTCTACGGTAATTTGTCTGCTTATATTTTCTGTATATGGAGTTTACTTTTGGTCTTTCAACAAAATTATTTATTTAATCTAGATTTTATTTTTTTCTTTTGGAAGCATGACATAGAGTTTACAAAGAAACTATATTTGGCATTTATTTCTAGTGTGTATCAGTTTTCTAACTCATTTATTTCTATCTTTATTAAGCTTTCTGTCAGCTTTCTTTTCATTTACTTTGCCATTCTTTTCCTAGGTTTTTGAATTGGATAGTTAATTCATTTAATTTTTGCCTTTTTATTGACATAGGTATTTAATACTATAATTGATTTTTTTGAGATAGAGTCTCCCTCTGTTGCCTGGGCTAGAGTGCCGTGGCATCAGCCTAGCTCATAATAACCTCAAACTCCTGGGCTCAAGCGATCCTCCTGCCTCAGCCTCCTGAGTAGTTGGGAATACAGGTGTGCACCACCATGCACAGCCAATTTTTTCTATTATTAGAAGAGACAGGTCTCACTCTTGCTCAGGTTGGTCTAGAATTCCTGACCTCAAGCAATCCTCTTGCCTTGGCCTCCCAGAGTACTAGGATTACAGATGTGAGCCACTGCACCCGGCCAATATTATAATTTTTTACTCAAAATTGTTTTAGACACATTTCACATAATCTTTTGTGTCCTGTTTTTATTATTCTTATTTTCAATTAATTCCATAATTCTTTTATATTTACCCTTTGACTCAGGAGTTGCTTAATATCTGTTGCTTATTATGTTTATTTCAATCTGGAAAGATATTCCCTTCTTTTTTAAATTGATTTCTCATTGTGATCAGACAATGCTATTTTTCTACTGTGGAATTTATTGAGCTTTTATTTTTTTTTGAAAATAATTTAAATAATATTTCCTTGAAATGAGTGAATGTTCCACATGAACATCAAATGAGGATACATTCTCTATATAGTATATTTTTAATTGCATGACAGACTTTTTTTCCTTAAAAAAGACTAGAAACCAAAATAAATAATATTTACCTCCAGAATGGGACACACCCTTTCTTACATCATGCCACTAGGGTAGAAACCAAATGAATCTGAGTTTTAATGGAGCTAGATCTGACTGAATTGTGCTGCACACTTTGGTAGACTTCATTAAAATAAGTTGGGTAGATCAGGACCTTCCCCTAACTGGGACTAGAATCTAAAAGGCAGATGGCAAAGGTACCTGTTTCACTGCTGAGACTGTGCCGTCTAGGATCGCTAGAGATCTCTAGCTGTTTTCTTTCCCTGCTCTTACCTACTCTGTGGTCCCTGAGGAGTCCTCCTAGGTCTGCATCCCCATTCTCTGCCTATCTTGTCTAGTGAAGTCCTACAGTGCTGTCTCACCCCTGGACCTTCTCAGAGCAGCAGCCCTAGCTGCTGTGACAATCTGGTTTGCCTATGCCATGGAAGGATTTCTTTCAGCTCTCCAGTACTGAAGTTTCAGAGTGGGAGGAAAAGGCTCTCAGCCCTTCTGTCTCACCTTTAGCCTTAATCCCAGAGTGCATCTAATGGATTTTTTGCATAGCTCTGCTCTGTTTGCAGACTGTGGATGACTTGAACTTGCTGGAAGCCCCGTGTATCCCTAGGTGCTCTTTCTCAATTGTCTTCCTCTGGATTTGCTTCTGGGGTGCCCCTCCTGAGCATTCAATGAGTATCCATGGCAAACGTGCTCTTCACTATTGTAATCTGTCACACTTGACCACATGTGGACACACATATTTCATTAGAAGCTAGGCTCATTTCTCTCTCCCCTATGGCTGGATTCCTCTTCTTGCAATTGCAAGAGGTAAAGGCAACTTAAGTTGCTTCTCTCTGGTGAAGGACTCCTGACTTTTTCAGGATTTAGTTCACTGGGCATTTTTTGTGACCAGTTCTTTATTTAACCAGCTTATTTTGGTTGTCAGAGTGAGAATGACTGTCTCTTGTTACTTTCTGCATCTAGACCCTTGTTTCCTTTAAATTTTTAAAATTGTTGTTCATTCCATTCTCTCTCCTCCCTCCCCCAAACTGTTATACGTAGTGATGTTTTGCTATTGTACTCTTTTCTTAAAATTTTAGTTTTATATCTTGAATTATTTTTAAAATTATTCTAATCCATTCCTAAATTTTGCAAGCTATGTTTGTAAGGCTTCCTTACTCCAATAACACAATTCTGAGTTTGTTTTTTTTTTTCTAATTTGAACTCATCCTGTCCTCTCAATTCTTCTAATTTACTTTTTTACATTTTTTCTCTCCCTTTGAAATAGTACAATTCCATCTTTGCTGTGGGTGTTTACATTGGGCATAACTGCATTATATGGAGGTGTATTATTCTTCTCTTGAATATTATTTTTGCCTTATATTTAATAGTAATGTTTTTGTGCCCTTGTGGAAAATTACTTGTATACATTTAAAATGCAACAATACCATGCAGCAGTCCCCAACCTTTTTGGCACCAGGGACTGGTTTAATGGAAGATAATTTTTCCATGGACCAGGGGTGGGGGATGGAGATGGTTTCAGAATAATTCAAGAGTGTTACATTTATTGTGCACTTTATTTCTATTATTACTTTGTAATATATAATGAAATAATTATACAACCCACCATAATGCAGAATCAGTGGGAGCCCTGAGATTGTTTTCCTGCAACTAGATGGTCCCACCTGGGGGTGATGGGAGACAGTGGCATCCAAAGTGTGTTGCTTATGTCCAGTTTACTCTGTAATCTCGTTTTGGTTACTATCGCTGCAGAAAACCCTGCTTCACAAAGATAGCATGTTGGAAATGGAAGCAGGCTTTTCCGTGCTTTTGTGGCAATCTCAGGATATTCTGTCTTGACTTTAATCCAAAATGTATGGAGATTTGAAGTTGTCTCAAACATACTTTTAAGGCCACCGTCATTTGTGATCACAAGCGGTTGATACTCTTCTAGCATGGACAAAGTCGATTCGCCTGCTTTATTCACAAATGGGTCACAGATCCATTCCATCCTAGTTCGGGGGTCTTTTGTGGTTGGGAAGTAATGCTCAGACTCTTTTGAAAGCTGAGATAGGTCATCATGCACCAGCTGGGAAAAAGAAGGCCCTGGCTCAGTCTCTTTCAAAATCTCTGCTAATGTTTGAAACATGTCAAAAATCCCAATGTTCACTAGTCACGCCCATAATTCCAGTTTGGCTTTGAACACAGCCACTTTATCTGCCGACTTGAACACAGTTGTCGTTCTTCCCCTGAAGTGACAGAGTTCACTGAGCAGGTTGAATGTGTCACACAAGAAAGAAAGTTTTGCGACCCACTCTGCGTCACTGAAATGTACTGCCAGTGATGACTGTTTTTCTAAAAGAAATCTCTGGAGTAACACTTGTAAGTCAAGACTCTGGCCAGTGATCCACCTTTAGAAAGCCATCCCACTTCTGTGGATAAGAGAAGATGTGTGCTCTGGGTCCTTCTCCTCACAGAGCTGCACAAACACACGAGTTAAGGGCATGCACTTTAATGTGGTTGATAATTTTAATCACATCTTGAAAAATGTCGTTTAGTTCAGGTGACATTTTTCAGCCAGCCAGCATTTCTCTATGGATGACACAGTGCATAGACTCACATTCAGAAGGACCTCCTTGACCCGAGTAGCAAAACCAGAAAGCCGTCCAGTCATGACAGCTGCTCTGTTCATGCATATACCAACAGAAAATGACCAATTCAGTTTTCCTGACATGTAATCATTCAAAGACTTTAATAGTTCCACAGCTGTGGTGTTGATTGGCAAAAAAATGCACATAACATATCCTCATGCACATCCTCATGAAAAGTATATCAGACAAAAACAAGCATTGTTGACTTGTCAACACTGGCAGACTTGTCAACTTGGATTGTGTACCATGGTGACTCATTAATCCTAACAATTGTGCCTCAATATTATCTGCTATTTCATCAATTCATCTAGTTATGGTGCTAGCCAAAAGAGGAACACACACCACCTTTTGAACTACAGCCTCCCCCAAAAGTTCACGGCCAATGTCCTTAGCGGCAGGCAGGATCAACTCCTTACCACTAAATAGTAAAGGGCTTCATAGCTTTAGCAATGTGGTAGCCACTAAGAATGATGCTCTCAGTGCAGAGAGCACTGAGAGATGAAGTGGTGGCCTTCAGTAATTGCTTCTGTTCTTCATGTTCATGTTTTTTTCTTTTGAAAAATTCCAAAGTCTTATCCTTTAATACAGGGTGCTTGGTCTCCATGTGGCGAAACAGTTTTGAAGGTTTCATGGCTTTGTTGGATAGCTGGTTGCCACATATACAAAGAGGGCTTGGAGAATATGAATCACCTATTGCAATGAACCCATAATTTAAGCAGGACTCTTGGAATTTACTTTTAAATGCAACTTTATTTTGTTGGCGGTCTTAGAATACTCTGCCGTGTTATCATTGGGTCTTTCCCCCTTTTTGAAGAAGCTCTCCAGTGACACTTGTTTTTTACTCATTTTTGCCAGGGTTAGCTTGTGGGCTTACCAACACCGTGACTGAGACAAGTGTGCAGTGCAGGAAAGAGGTGCAGATGGAAGTGGTAAATAAAATAATGGGTGGGCAGTGCACAGACTAAAATAAGTGTCAGATTCTGACTTAAAGTCTGCCACCAGATACAGTTTAATTGTCACTTGCCATTCACTGATACGGTTTTGATATAAGTCTGCAAGCAATCGTTTTTTTATGGTCTTTGTGCAGTCAAACCTCTCTGCTATTGATAATCTGTATTTGCCGCCACTCCCCAGCACAAGCATCACCGCCTCAGCTCCACCTCAGATCATCTGGCACTAGATTCTTATAAGGAGTGTACAACCTAGATCCCTTGCATGCACAGTTTACACTAGGGTTCGGGCTCCTATGAGAATCTAATGCCACTGCTGATCTGAGAGGAAGCAAAGCTTAGGCAGTGATGGGAGTTATCGGGAGCAGCTGTAAATACAGATGAAGCTTCTCTTGCTTGCCGGCCACTCACTTCCTGCTGTGCAGCCTGGTTCCTAACAGGCCATGGACTGGTAGTGGTCTATGGCCCAGAGGTTGGGGACCACAGATGTACAGAATCAAAGTGTAATCCTTCTGCATTGTCACATATAAGTGGACTTAGTTGTTGTTTTTTTTTTTTTTTTTTTCTTTTTCTTATCCCAGTAGAGGGTTTCAGGGTAGATTAACGTGCTTCATAGCTCTAGAGTTCTCTCATCTGCTGATCTTAAGAAGTGTTAAAAAAAAAAAATAACACATGACTTCAACTCTCCAGAAGCTTGTGGCACTGCTTTTCTATCTGCATTTTATCTTTCCTTTACTCCATTGTCTCTGTCATACTAAAATGGAATTCTACTCCCAGTAGTTTATTTATTACTTTTTCCCCTTAATCTGTGTCTTTACCCTGAGGTGAAACAACCATTGGCTATTTTCAAACGCAAATGGAAATCAAAAATGTGTAGCAGTAACTATACTTACCTCAGACAAAATAGACTTTAAGTCAAAAAACATAAAAAGATACAAAGAAGGTCATTAGATAATGATAAATCAGTCAAGTAACACTACATATAATTGCAAATACATATAAACTCAACACCAGAGTACACAGGTATATAAAGAAAATATTATTAAATAGAAAAAGAGAGATAGACACTAAAACCGTAATAGTCAAGAGCTTCAGTGCTCCACACTAAGCAATGGAAAGATCATCTAGACAGAAAATCAATGAGGGAACATCATACATAATGTGCACTACAGACCAAATAGACCTAACAGACACTTACAAAGCTGCAACATCATACAACAGCTGCAGAATACACATTCTTCTCTTAGGCATGTGGAACATTCTCCAAAATAGACCATATGTTAGGCCACGGAAAAAGTCTCAGCAAATTTTTAAAAATCAGAATCAGATCAAGTATCTCCTCAAAACACCATGGTATAAAACTAGAAATCAAACAAGAGGAACATTGGAAACTATAAATATAAAATAAACAACACACTACTGAACAACCAATGAATCAATAAAGAAATTAAGAAATAAATCAAAAATTTTTTGAAAGACATGAAAATGGAAACACAACATACAAAAACTATGTGATACAGTAAAAACAGTGATAAAAGGTAAGTTTATATCAATAACCACCTACACCAAACAAGTAGAAATATTTCAAATAAACAACATAATGATGCCCCTCAAGGAGCTAGAAAATCAAGAACAACCCAAACATATTAGTAGAAGGAAAGAAATAGCTAAGAATAGAACAGAACTAAACAAAATAGAAATTAAAAGCAATACAAAGAGAACCCAGATATAAAACCATCCTCATATTGCCCTGTGATCTTTGACAAAGCAGACAAAAACATACATTGGGGAAAAGAATCCCTATTCAATAAATGGTGCTGGGAAAATTGGAGAGCCACACGTAGAAGATTGAAATAGGATCTGCACCTCTCATCATTCACAAAAATCAACTCACAATAGATAACAGACTTAAACCTAAGTCATGAAACCGTAAGAGTTCTTGAAGAAAATGTTGGAAAAACTCTCATAGGTATCAACCTAGGCAAAGAATATATAAAGAAGAATCCAAAAGCAATCACAGCAACAGCAAAAATAAATAAATGGGACCTGATCAAATTTAAAAGCATCTGCATAGCCAAGGAAACAATCATTAGAATGAATAGACAACCTACAGAATGGGAGAAAATATTTGCATGCTACACATCCAGTAAAGGACTAACTAGAATCTACATAAAACTCAGGCAAATCAGCAAGAAAAAAATCAAACAACCCCATTAAAAAGCGGACAAAGGACATTAACAGAAACTTTTTAAAAGAAGATAGACTAATGGCCAACAAACATATGAAAAAATGCTCAACATCTCTAATCATCAGGGGAATGCAGATCAAAACCATAATAAGATATCACTTAAGTCCAGTGAGAATGACTTTTATCAAAAAGTCCCATAACAATAAATATTGGCATGGAGGTGGAGAGATGGAACTTTACTTTGTAGTTTGGTACAAAATAACTCTGGTCATAGACAATGAGGTGAAATTATTACCCTTGTTTTCAATTTGAAAGATTTTTGATATGACACAATTATTATACATATTTATTATGACACTAGAAAATATTTGAACCTGGTTGGTCATATGAATAAATGTTTAATTACTAATTATAATTCTGTTTTTGTAATAATTCTAGGACTATTCAGGTTTTACATTTCTTCTTGTGTCATTATGGTAAGTTATGTTTTGAGAAAATTGTCCCTTTGGTCTTGGTTTTCAAATTTATTGAAATGAAGCCCATTATCTGCTCTTATTTTTAAAATATAACTACTGTATACATTTATGACCTATCTTTAAATTTCTAGTGTTATTTTATTATTTTGAATTTTGTTTTTTTGAATACTGTGATTATTTTTTCTTTAACCATGAAACTTTTAACCATAATTCCTAAAACCTTTAATGGATAGAGATTTTCCCTGTATT
>NW_012139636.1:3815621-3831902 GCF_000956105.1 Propithecus coquereli
CACAGGAGTTTGAGGCTGCAGTGAGCTATGGTGATGCCACTGCACTCCAGACCAGGCAACAGGGTAAGACTCTATCTCAAAAAAAAAAAAAAAATTCAGACCATGTTATTATGTTAAATTAGACTACAGCCTTTCTTTCTGTATAAAATAAAATAGAATCCTCTTCCAAAAGCCTAGCTTTGAATCACTTTTTTATTTCAAAGGAGGCTTAATCCTCTTGGAAAAAAAAAAAAAAAGAAACGAAAGCCACTTGTTGGAGAGTGAGACAAATTCCTGGACAGCTCGACGTTGTTGATAACTCTTTTGTGTGTTGGCCTCAGAAGCTCGCTAGCAAAGCAAGTCACAGTTAAAATTTTGGAGACTAGTAGTTTGTTTACCACATATTGATGTTACTCAAATGGTAATTTAAAGTTGAAGGATGTTTGCCCTTCCTATCATCCTAGGTGCAGATAACCAAGGTTCTGTACCTTTGGATCTTCAGGATTGTAATAAAGCTGAGTTATTTATCAGGATAGTTCAGTACAAATTTTACCTGAAAATGAGCAGGGAAGCTAATGTGCTTTGGTAAAGAACCACTTTATATTCGGCCCCATACTTCCCTTCTTCCCAATACAGTTTCACAGCCAGAACGCTGATTCAATTCTCAGACCTCAGGCCCCGTCTATAAACATGGTCTTGTTTATTCATTCAACACATATCTATTGATTACCTCCTCTGTGCAGGTCCTGTGCTTGTTTCTATGAATATGAAACTGAATATAGAATAAGTATTCACCCCCTTCTACGTACTTAAAGTCTACTTGGTCAACTTGTCTTAGGATTCCTGTGTTCTTATTTGCATATTTTGGTTGAAGTGAATATCCTAAATTATGATTTTGACCATATCATGTCCTTATAATAAGCCTGTAATGTTATCTGCAATTAAATGAAGGCATAATTTTTAAAGCAATGTTCCAAATTCTCTTCCAGCCTTGTCTCGCTATACGACTCTTCTTAGAAAACAGTGTGCTCCATTTTACCGGTTACTTAGCAACAATAACTATACTGATGCTTAGAGTTTTCTTGTTGAATTCTCAAAGTATTTCCACATTTAATACTGTATAAGAAAAAGTCTAACTCATTCATTTACTTAACAAACTTTTATTATAGACCTACTAAATGCTACCCACTTGTCAGATAATGGGCACCCATCAGTGCCCAAGAAAACAGGTACACTCTATGCCATCATAGATATTTTAAGAGACAGCTATTGTTACTTAATTACAATGATGATAAATGTTACAAAGGTAAAATGCATGGTAGGTACAGTGAGAATGACTATTCAAGAAAACTAAAAAATCTGAGTGACACAGAATTGTTTTTTGAGGAAATGGCATTTAAACGGAAATCTAATGGGTAAGAGTTAAGTGCTCACAATGGAACACGGCTGTGCATGCAGAAGAAGAAATCCCTGTGAATTTTCTCAGATAGGAAATTAGCTAAAATATTGAACCAAAGGAACTGAAAATTTCCAATTTGATGTTTTTCCCTTTTAAGTAGACTATTTTTTACAGCAGTTTTAAGTTTACAACAAAATTGAGCATAAATTCAATTCAGTTTTCAGTTCAATTTCAAATGTGAACTCTCCTATAGTGTATAGAAATAAACTGGACTCTATATCCTTTGATTATTAAACACCCGATGTTGATTTTTAAAAATTTTTTATTTTGAAATAAGTATAGATTCAGAGGAATTTAGGCAGAGTAATGTAGGCCATATCAAGACACATGGATTTTATTCTTCATGCAATGAAGAACTAATGGAGGGCTTGTAAAAGTCGGAAAATGAGGAAAGTCAAACACACTGACAATTCATTTGGTGACTATATACCCCAGGACAGGCATGACCCTGCTAGCCTCAAATCCCAATGGCTTAACACAGTAAACATATATTTCTACATCAGGTTATATTAATATATACCACTGGTCAACAGGAGGGCTCTGAGCAGAGTGGTTATGCAGGAATCAGAAAGAGCCATGAAACGAATGTTCATTTCGATGTGTGACACCATGATTGCCATAGCAGAGACACAGCAGAGCACAAATGACATACTGTTACTTCAAGGTTCCACGCGGAAGAATATATCACATGTGCTCAGATTTGCCGAAGCATGTCATAAATCCACACCTAACTTCAAAGAGGTTCAATCCACACCAAACTTCATAGCCTACTCTTTGCCTAGAAGAAGGAGGGAATTTGTGAATGCCCCCAGTGTCTATGAAAGTGAACATTAACGTACTCTCTCCACAGAAATTAGAAGAATCTTTAAATCTATTTATTAAGCAGTCACATTTAATTATGCTGATTTATTAAATTAATAATGTGTGGTGGGCCTGTTTGTGGGCATAGCACTGTATAATCCTACATGAAAATGAATATGTACATCAAAAATATATATATATGTGTGTATATATATAGCAATGGGATATTGCTTCTTTTTTTTGTTTTGCTTGTTTCTAGCTGGATGAGGAAGAAAAGTTTATTGTTTCTTATTCATGAATATACCATAATTATAATTCTATCAAGACCATTTATTATTGGCAATAGTTTTCTGTCCCTAGATATGATCTGCTCAAACATTTACTAACTTTGTCTCCAGGATGAAAGTCACTGTCTTGTAATATGGTTCAACTGAGGCTTATTTTACTACTTTCTAGACAAGGGAATGGAGTGATACTCATAATAATCAAAATAAAATTTGGCTTAATTGTGGTACTACTGTGCCATTGGTCTGTGGAATTCCTTGCTGAGTCCGTCACTTAAACACCTGAGGGACGAGAGGATCGATGACCTGCCCAAGCCAATGCTCTTATGAAAAGAGCTGGTAGTGGTAATAAAAAATAGCCATCAGATATTTTATACACATTTATCTTATTTACTTCTTACAGCAAGGCTGTGGAGACATTATTATCAGTAATGGGTGCAAACCAAATTTGAACACACCCATCCAACTACAAAGCCAAGCATTTAACCACTCACTATATTACTTTGATTCCTTTTTTGTTTGAATAAAGACTTATTAGATGAATAAGTCAAATCAAATCATTATGGTCAGATTCTAACCTAGATAAGAAATATTATCCCCTCACCTCCCTCCAAAAGATATTTTAGTGGCTTAAAACCCTCATAGATGGTGATTTGGGCTTAGGGGAATGTATTTTATCATTTTAGGACATGCACTCGAGTGTGTTTGTGTGTGTGTGTTTCAATTTTCAATCTAATAATTTAACATGTAGTCATGTTAGTAGCTTTGCTAGAGACATTAACTAATAAAGAGCCAAAACTTACAGAAAGCAAATGATTTTTCTGAAAAGAAAAGGATCACAAATATAAAAGATGAAACAGAAGTGAAATCACTCCTCCTTTTTCATTTCCAAAAAACGAATATAGACTCTCAGGACAGTAGATTTGAAAATGACACTAGATGTATTCTAGTTCAACCCCTTCTATTCAGAGAAGGAAAAGCTACGTTTCATCGGAAGGGCTGAATTTTATGCAAACGACTGAATTCTCTAAAGTTGCGCAGTTACCTTACATCAGAATAGCTGAATCTTTCTCTACTAGAAGTGAGGAGCCCCAGTGAGTAATAGCGGGTCACTTATACATTCGTGTAGACAGAACGATGGGACTTTAAATAAGAGTTTCTTGGTCTAGGTAGAACTTTGAGGTGATGAAAGAATACAAGCCTTCAGGGTCCTGACCCCACGTACCCCAGCTTTGTTATGACTTCAAAAGAAGAATAATTGCATCTTTGCTGAATCACAAACACATACTTTTACACAAGTACATTAGGAGGACTAAGCACCAAGATAAAGTGTTTCATCAACCCAGATGCGCTTGTAATGAATTAGAAAGAGCTCAAACCACCTATGGCTAAATAAAATTACGGACTTGCAATAGTTTTCTGACCCATATCCATCAAAATGTCAAAAGGGTATTAGGAGACAGCAGGCATGCAACCTGGAAATAATAGGGCAACTATTAATCTCTTACACTGCTTGATGCTGCTTCGGGCAAATGGGACAAAGACCATATATGTGCCCAGAATGAGGAGTATCAATTTAAAAGAGCAACCAATGTACTTGACATTTTGTTTGTTTGTTTGTTTGTTTCTGGGGTAATGTATTTTTCTTTACTACAGGATCACACCTTGGTCAGTTTCTCAATCATCTGGTACTCACTGAACCTCTTTACCTTGGGATCCTGTAGTGGCAAAAATACAGACATTAAAATCAATATTCCTAAAATCAAATTCCAGCTTTCAAGCTAGTTCTTAAGAAAAAAAAGAATGTCTGAGCCCTACTTCTTTCATAAGTGAGGTGAAGGGAATAGCCAGTATCTATTTCCCAAAGCATCTGTGAGGACTAAATGTGATTTATTTGAAGAATATAGACAGTGATTAATCAAGAGAAGCTATGTCATCATTATCCTTAGTTAAGGCTCATGTTCCATGAAACTGGCACAAACAATAGTAAAGCAAAACAAAATAAAACATTGATTATGAGACAAATCTAGAAGAAAGGGAAAAAATAGGAACACAATTTAAAAAAAAAAGAAATGTCTCACTCAGATGACAGAATGTGCCTTAGGGTCTACTATGAGAACCACAATTGTTTTGCTAAATGGGAATGCCTCCTAACTACAGATGCCAGCGTCCCCTGCCTGTGAGCAAAGCAAAGTAGAAATGTTTCTTTTTCATGGGTGTTCAGTCTTCTAGTAGTTCCTCAGGCAGTAGCTCTATGTTATTACATTTAGAAGTTCAGTTAAATGATGCTGAATCATAGATTACTTCCGTTTGATACAGACCAGCCTTTAAGATTTAAATTCCTTATATATTATAGCTTAACATGTTGAAGTCCTTATATTCCCCTTCACAACTGGCTTTTCAAATAGTTTTAAGAACTCATTTTGGAGGTGTCAGAAGGCAAAGAAAGCACACATTTAAGATTTCATAGAAAGTGAAGTCACAGTTTCTATAACCCAGTTTTTCTATAAAAATGTTCCTTCTTTAATATTTGGTGTGCTCTTTGACCACACATACTCAAATAGAAATTACATTATGATGTAGTCTTTGGCACTTGAATTTTATTATTCAGTAAATGCTTATTTATTTATATATATATGATTTAAACTTCAGGCAATCCCCCTTGAAAATAACGCAGCTCATATGCTTTAAGTAAATAATATTCAATCAGTAAAAATATGTGAATGGTAAATAAAAAAAGAAATCTTTCAAATTTAATGAAATGCTGAGATTTGAAAGGGTAGATATGCAGCACGAAAACTATTCCAGGCAGGTGGAATCACATACAAGAAACATTCAAGACAAGCAAAATAATAGTGTTTCAAAAATCAAATGGAAGAAGCAAATATCTATTATGTATCATGTTTTGCATATTTTGTTTCATTTTAGCCTCAGGGTAACTCAGATAGGTAGATGTTATTTTCCTTTTATGGAAGGAAAAAAGAAGGCTCAGGTATTTTCTGAATATTACACATTTAGTCTGCTAAAATATTCATTATTATAGATATTTCTAACTCAAAGTTAATGGTTTCATTTGTTTGTATGTTTTCCACCTATACCTGGAGTTCTCATTACTATTGGATTCAACATTTTAAGAACTAAACTTTACTGATGTATAATTTATATACTAGAAACCGTATCCTTTTAAATTTACGGTTAAGTAAGTTTTAGCTGGGCACGGTGACTCACTCCTATAATTCCAGCCATTGGGGAGGCCAAGGCTGGAGGATCGCTTGAGGCTGGGAGTTTGAGACCAGCTTGACAATTTAGCGAGATCCCATCACTACCAAAAAAAAAAAAATTAGCCAGGCATGATGGCATGCATCTGTAGTCCTAGGTACTCAGGAGGCTGAGCCTGCAAGAACACTTAAGCCTGGAGTTGGAGCTTGCAGTGAATTGTAATCATGCCACTGCACTTCAGGCTGGGTGACAGAGCAAGACTCTGTCTCAAAAAGAAAAATGTTTTGACAGATGTATACGCTCATGAAACTACTGCTACAATTAAGATACAGGTTTTCCTCACTCCTAAAAGATTTTTTATGCCCATTTGCAATCTATCACCACCTTCACCACCAGACAGAGTAAAACACGGATCAGTTGTCTGACACTACACATTAGGGTGAATTTTCTAAAAATTTATAAAAATGGAATCAGACAGTATTCTATTTGGTCTGGCTTTTTTCACTCAACATAATGATTGTGAGATGCATCCATGTTGTTGCATGTGTAGTTTGACCATTTTTGAGAAGAATAGTATTCAATGGTATGAGTATACCATAAGTTGCTTATCCAATCAACTTTTGTAAATTTGGATTATTTCTCATGTTTGGCTATTATGAATAATGCTGCCAAAAACATTCATATAAAATCTTTGTGTGCAAAGCATGTTTTTATTTTTCTTGAGTAAATACCCAGGAGTTGAATGGATTATTCATAGAGGAATATGTGTTTAACTTTTAGAGAAATGTCCAAAGAGTTTTCAAAAGTAATTATATCATTTTACACTCCCTCCAGCTCTATATGAGAGTTTCTATTGCTACATATTCAGGATAGCCTTTGGCATTATGTTTTTTTTAATTATTAGCCACTCAGTAATTATAGAGAAGTATCTCATTGTGGTTTTAATTTGCATATCCCTAGTAACTGCCTAATAATGTTGAGGATCTCTTTTATTTATCATTCATATATCTTCTTTGTGAAATGCCAAATTATGCATTTTTCATTTTTTTTGAAAATTTGAGATTATTGCTTTTTTTTCATTTCATTGTCAGAGTTCTTTCTATATTATGGACACGCATCTTTTGTTCAATATTATGTTGTGAATATTTTCTCCAAGTCTGTCTCTTAAGTGTCTGTTTTCTCTTTTCTTACCAGTATCATTACAAGAGCAAAATTGTTTAATTTCGAACATGTCAGTTACTACTTTTTATGATTAATGTATTTCATATCATATCTAGGAAACTGTTGTCTAATGCAATGTTTTTCTCTAAAAGTCTAATTAATTTTGCTTTTACACTTAGATTTATGATCTATTTTGTGTTCAGTTTTGTACTATGAGAGGTAGACAGTAAATAATAAAATAGCTTTAGCTGTCTCAACATTTTATCTGTCATAATTGTAATGTGCTTCCTCCTTCTCCTCCTGCCACTTCTTCTTCTAGCATGCAGACAAGTAGTTGTTCCAGCACTATTTGTTGAAAAGGCTTTCCTTTCTCCATTGGATTATCTTGGCACCTTTGTCAAAACTTGATTGACCCTATAGGTGTGAATCTATTTCTGGATTCTTTATCCTTATACTTGTGCCACATTATATTGATTATCAAAGCTTTAAGTTAGTCCTGAAAATAAGGTGGATAAATCTTCCAAACTCATACTTCTTTTTAAAAACTGCCTTTGGCTATTCCATATTCTTTGTATTTCCCATATTTCAGAATCAACTCATCAATTTAATCATAAAAATTCTGTTAGGATTTGATTAAATTCATGTTGACTTACAATAAAATTAAAGAAAATTGACATCTTAATAATATTGAATTCTTTGATATACACACACACCCACATTTCTAAAGGTATTTTGTTTTCTAAGCAATATTTTGAAGTGTTTAGAATAGGGGAGATTTTCTGTCTTACACATCATTTGGGAAAATTATTACTAAGAATGTTATGTTTTTCTATGTCTTTGTGATTGAAATGTTCTTATAAATACATTGTTTAATTGTTTCCTGCTTGTATATTGAAGTTTTAGCCACACTGCAGTGTAAACAACTGTGATTTGCCTTCAGGATAAAGGTGAACAAACGAGAAACTCGTTCCTTTCAAATTTTGACAACCTTCCATAATTATCCTACTTTTTTAGACTCTGTAGAGCACTCAGGGTTTTTTGTTTTTTTAATTTTTTTTTTACTGTTAAAATCTTATCTGCGGGAAAAAATGGTTTCAGTGGCTTACTCCACCATGCCAGTAGCAGAGCTATTGCAATTATACTTTTTTTAAATTATTAGCAAATAGAAACGATTTAAACAGTGTTTGAAGAAAAGGATATTTAATTTAGTACCATGAAGTGAAATTGGCAAATAATATAATTACCTATTCACTTAAAAAAAAGGAAACAAAGTTTATCATGGCTTCAGTGGTAAAATGAAAGACATGTAAGAAGAAAACAATTAAGTACAAAAATTATTTGGAAGATTCTACTTCTGCCTAGGAAGTATAAAGCGTGAAAGAGCATTGTTTCTCCCTTAACAACAGGAAAGACCAGATAATATAACTTTTCTTAATTGTGTCCGAGAGCTGAGTTAATGGGGCCATTATGTAGTCTGAAATAGTAGGGCAAGGTAGGTCTCTCCAAGGAGAAAGGGTGCATAACTGTGACTCAATGTGGCAGAGCACACAAAGAGGACACACTATTTGAGCTAAGAAGAATTTAGGGGGATGGCCATGCTTGCAGCTCTGACTCAGGCAGTGCAAAGGCAATAGATGTACCAAAGTATTTGTACTCCATAATATCCTGAAATAAAAAAAAAAAAACCTAAAAAATTAAACAATTGTATTTATGGTTTAAAAAAAAAAAGAAGAAAAATTCATGTAGGATAGTTAATGCATTGCTAAAGCCTGGGTGTGGTCTACAGTGGAAGAACTTCTGGGAACTACAGGCACAAAAGCCACTCAGAGGCTCTTTTCCATGAACCACTGTGGAATACTCACAAAAGATTAGGAGAACAGGCTGAGAAACTAGAGAAAGCCTCCTTTGGTGGTCGATGTCTAGAGAAGGAGAGGAACTGCCACTGCAAGAAAGACACAAGGTATCAGCTGAACCCTTCTGAACTCTTCTAGGGAAAAAAAAAAGCTTCAAACTGCTTGTGAAGTACTGGCAAAACTTGTCACCCAAAGGCACAGGGGAAGTTCCATCGCAGCTAGGGGAAGGATAAAAGGAAAAATTCTCTATGTCTGGAGGAGGAGCAGGGAATCATTCTAAACCCAGAATCCAAGTGGTCTCTGGTCCCTGGGAGAATGGTAGACATTACTGGACTTCGTTTCACCAAAGATGTGAGGCACAGTTTGGCAGCTAGAGGGCGGAAGAAAGCCTCGCCCCAGAAACCCAGGAGTTGAGGACATGCCTAGGACTGAGGCTGGACCAGGCTCCCTGCTCCAAGCACCAGGCTAATGAGCATGTAGTTATAATAACCTAAGGGTGGAAAAAGGCAAGAGTGTGGAGAGACAATCCATGGAGGAGCAGGTATGCAGGAAAGAGCAAAAGGCACAGGTCTTGGATAGCCCTGCTCTATGTGCAAAGGGACAATGGAGGAATTGGAAACTGGGGGGTACATTGAAGGTAATCGCATTAGCTGCCTACTGCTGCAAAACAAATTATATCAAAACTTAGTGGCTTTAAACCATAAACATTTATTATCACACAGATTCTGTGGATCAGGAATTCAGGAGTAGCTCAACTTAGTGGTTTCGGACTGGAGTCTCACAAGGTTTCAATCAAATGTCTTCTGTTGCTATAGCATCCTAAACCAGCAGTCCCCAAATGGCACCAGGGACTGGTTCATGGAAGACAATTTTTCCACAGCTGAGGTTGGGTGGGGGGGATTGGCGAGCGATGGGGAGTGGCTAGAAATACACATGAAGCTGTGCTCACTCACTCTCGCCTGCCGCACACCTCCTGCCCTGCAGCCGGTTCCTAACAGGCTACATAAAGATGGTATCCCCGGTACCAGCCTGGGTTGGACACTGTGGTCCTAAATCACTGAGTACAACTGGAGGCTGATTCCAACATGGATCACTTGTATAGCAGGACTCAGTTCCTCAGTTTCTCACTTCTTTATCCATGTAAAGTAATCGCAAAGAATCTATAAAACTAATCTACTAAACTAATAAGAGAATTTAACTCTATTGCAGTGCACGTTAAATATTTTAAAAATCAAACATATTTATATATGCTGCCAACAAAAAAAATTGGAAATTTAAATGAAAGCAATATTATTTACAATGAAATCCTTTGGCATGAATGGAACAACATATGTGTAGATCTGAATGCTGAAAAATTCAATGTGCTTACAGTAAACAAAACCAAACAAACCAAAAAGCCCACACATATGCAGGGAGATATCATGTGAATGTACTGAAAGACCCAACATTGTTGATATGTCTACTGTTCCCAAACTACTCTACAGATTCAACATAATTCCAGTCAAAAAAAGCAGCAAATGTTTTTTTTTTCTTTTTTGAAATCAGCTGGCTGATTCTGAATATTCTATGGAAAAATAAAGGAAATAAAATAGTCAAAATAATTTTGACAAAGAAGAACAAAGTTGGAGGACTCACATTACCTGGTTTCAAGACTTACTATAAAGGCACAATAATCCAGATAGTATGACGCTGACAAGAGAATAGATACCTAGATCAGTGGAGGCACAATAAAGACTCCAGAAATAAACACAGATCTGGTCAATTTATTTTGTACAAAGGTGCAAGGCACTTCTAAGGAGAAAGAATAATGATTTCCATAACTGATTCTGGAACAATTAAAGGTCCAAATGCAAAAAAGACCCTCATACCTCAAATACCTAAGCTAAAACCTTAAAATATGAAATTACTAGAAGCAATCACTAAGGAAAAGTGTTTTTGATCTTGGAGTAGACAAAACTAACTTAAATAAAATACAAAATGCATGGCCCATAAAAGAAAAAACTTCATAAATTTGACTTCATCAAAATTAAAAAACTTTTCTTCAAATGGCATTGTTGAGAAAAAGAAAAGCCACAAACTGGGACAAATTATTTGTAAAACAAATAATAAGGTACTTATATCCACAATTCATTAAGAAATTTCAAAAATCAATAATAAGAAAGAAACATCTAAATACAAGATTGGATACATTTTTGAACAGACAATTCACAGATGAAGATACATAGCGCAAATGAACACATGAAAATGTGCTCAACATTATTGAACATTAGGCAAATGCAAATCTAATTAAAACCACAATATGATTAACTACATGTCAATTAGAAACAATTTTAAAAATCCCCCATTAAATCAAGAGCTAGTGAGGATTCAGGGTACATGGTACCCTCATATACTGCTAGTGGCAATGTAAATTGATATAGCCTCTTTGTACAACACTTTAGCAATTTATTAAAAAGTTAAATAAGTCTTAACATAAAACTCAGCAACTTTCCTGCTCGGTCATTATCCAACATAAATAAAAATTAATGTTCACACATATGCACACACACACACAAATTGTATATAAATGTTTATTGAGGCTTTATTCATAATTACCCCAAATTAAAATCAACCCGAATGTCCTTCAGTGGATGAAAGGATAAACAACTGAGATGCATACATTTAATGGAATACTCCTCAGCCATAAAAATTAATGAATTATTCATATACACCTTTTGTGTATTGGCATGTATTGTATGTGTGTTATGTGGAAGGAGATCAAATATGCAAAGAGGTACCAGGAAAACTTTGACGGCTGATGAAACAGTTCTATGTCTTGACTGGTGACTACACAACTGTATATGTTTGTCTAAATTCATGGTACTGTACATTAAAAAGGGTGAATTTTAGTGCATTAAATTATAACCCAGTAAACCTGACTTAACAGCAAAATCCTGAATAGAGCGAACTAGAAAAAAATTCATATTTCAATATGTCAGTATTCAGCATGACAGTAGGGACTATAATTAAGTAGTCAGATGCTTAGATGTACATAGTTTGAAGCAAATGCAGTGATACAGGTCTGATGTATTGACAACTCAAATATTACAAGCACTTTTGCCATTAGAAATCTGATTTTCTGAAATAATAAACAATTCTTTTTAAGCTTTAAAAAAATAAGTATAACATTTCCACATCTTGTATGGTAGTTACATTTGTGGAAAGCTCACTGTATATTACAACCATACAACAATGTTTAGTGTTGATATGGAAACAGAATTAGATTTTAGGCTCGGGAAAATAATGAGTATCCTATGGTGATTTACAGCAGAGAGTCTCAAGCCAGATTTCTTGAGCTCAAATCCTGGCTCTGTAACTTCCTAGCTCTGTGATCCTGGGCGAATTATTAAAATCTCTGTGTGCCTCTGTTTTCTCATCTGGAAATAGTAATATGAATCTGATGGGGTTTTATCAGGATTGAACAGCTTATCGTTTGTAAAATTCTTAGAATAGTGCCTTACCTATAGTAGGTGCTAGAAGAGCATTTTCTGTGGAGTCTGGCTCCTGGTTAAAAACCTGTGTGTATTTTTTCAGGTCTGATTACAGGCAATTACAAAGGCTCTACCTGGCCGGCCTCACAGGGGAAAGCTGCCCTCAGCACCCCAGACTTGGGACACAGCCAGGACATTGCAGTGTCCAAAGTGAGCTGCAGCCAAGGTCTCAGGCCCCCTGGCTGATCATGTCCTTAAACATGCTGTCCTGGTTCCTTCATTACTATACCAGATCTCTTTACCTGAGGCCTAGGGCAGAGGTCTTCTTCAAGCACCTCTGCCCAGGCCTCTTCATGGTGGTGGAAGGAGGGATCTTGAAGATACTTTTCCCCACTCTGACACAAGACTCACCCCCAACGTCCAGAAAACTGCTGGAGCCTTATGTCTTGCGCTCCCTGAGCAATAAGTTTGCTTCCACGTCTCCGCTGATCCACCTGACCCTTGACTCTTCATCTGCATGCCCTTCTATAGCGGAAAATGAAATACAGGAAGTTTGTGTTTTCTCAGGTTTTAGACTCTCGCTTATATTATTGCAACAAGTAAGGCTTCACTCTTCATTCTTTCATTTTTGGCTTGTTTCTTTAATCCACTACTCCACATTTGACAGCTTAGCTCTCTCCCAGCTCAGCTGAATTACTGAAATTCTCTTGGTTATAATTATTATAATTATTACCATATACAATTGTAAACAGTTTTTTTGTTAATGGGCATATCTGGCCAGATGTTTGAATGTCCTGCAGAACACTGAAAATATCGTTGCTGTACTGGAGTGCCGCTTGCATTGCAGCACATAAACATCTGTGGCCTGTGCCCACTAAATACTAGGAACAGCTAGAATCATAGTGACTATAAAAAACACTTTAATCTAACTTGAAAAATATCCCCAGGGAGAGAAGTACTCACCTTTGAGAACTAGCACACCACACTATTAACTATCCTCAAAAAAGTCTCTGATTCTTGCTGGTTCCCTCCGGGAAATACGAAAAGGGAACACCATGGGTGGTAGGCTACATCCCATCTTTCTACACTAGTTTACCACTCAAAGAGAGCTCCAAATTTGAACATTGCCATTGTTATTATTCTGATAACTGGCAAATTTTTAAGTTTGGTACTTACAAGCATCTTGGTCCTTGAAAGCAAGATAATGCCAGTTATTAACATTCAATAGCATTCAAACTCCCTTTAAATATTCCTTAGAATATCAATTATTCATCTATTCACATAGTTACTTTCTCAAAACATAGACATAGATTTTTTATTTTCTTTCAGATATACTTGGGCTGGAAGTCTTCATTTAATAATTGAAAGTGTATATTTTACACAGAAATGAAGACCTAAGAACAATGGCAATAGTTGAAGTGAGTCAAACAATAAGATGACTTGAAAATTCAAATAGAAATAAAATTGCCATATAATTTCTTAAGTACTTCAGAGAAAAAAGACAAATTACTTTTTCTTCCCAGATGATTTCACATAGGCTTTAGGTGAAGACTACTTTGGGAATCAAACATAGCTTTGGTTTTATGCAGAATTTTGAAAATATTTTTTTCCATACACCTGGAATTGTTATTAATGTCTGAAATAGGCTATATTAAAATTGTTGCCATGGTCAAACAACCCAAAGCGAATTTCATTTCCATGCTTTTTCTATGATTGAAATACCTTTTATTTATCTGAGGAATCCCAACCCTGAGACTAATAGCACCTAGATTTCAGCCCAGTCTCTGCTATAAATGAGCTCACTGTCTCATCTAGAATGAGATATCTGTCATTCAGTCACCAACAAACCATAAAGGAGTTCCTTAAACATGCATCCTGGTATAAGCAACTAAAATAAATTCTATTATTAAGACATTGATAATCTAATTGCAAAGACATTAGATAACTATATGATGAATATGTTAATAAATAATGAAGGACATAAGTACTCTAAGAGTAATATCAAGTAAGTGATATGGGAGTTGAGGAAGATAAGTTATTAGTTTTGCCAAAAGCCAAAACAGAGAATTGCAGAAAGTGGTACCTTTCCCAGAGTGCCAACTTTGGACAAGCAGAAGAGGATTTCACCAGGTGGAAGGCAGTAAAAACTGAAGAGGGGATCATTATAGCTCATTAGTTAAGTACAGCATTTCCACAGGGAATTCTTTGGGACAGTTTTCCAAAGGTCAACTTGTGTAACAAAAAAAGAGAATATGGAAAATTAAGTATGGAATCACTAGTAATACGTCCACCTTTGGAAGCATTTCAACCCATGTTTATTTTTAAAAGGATCGGAGAAATTCAACAGTCGTAAAATTTTGCTTAATCTTTGTGAACTGTTAAAATAACATATGTGTATTTTTTACTTCAGGTACATGCCTAATTAGTGCTCCAAAGAATGCTCATTGGGGAACAATCATTTTAGGGAAATGAGAAATAATATAAGATGATGGAGACAAGAACTACTTTAGAAGTAAAAATAACCTGGCTGGTTGACTGATTAGACATTAGAGATGAAAATGAGAGAGTAATACATCATGAATATGTGATCCTAAAATGAAATGAGTAAGGAGAGCTTGCCATTGATCAAGTAATGGCTCTCAGAAGTGTAAGGAGTCATTTGGAGAAAGACCTTTCTGCATGTTTAAAGCCAAGCTGTAATTGTCCACATAATTCTTTGATACTCTGCCCTCCAGAAGGTAGAGCTTAAGTCCCTTCCCTTGAGTATGGAATGAACTTAATCACTGACTTCTAGTGAATGGGGAATGAAAAATTTTTTTAAAAGGAAATTTGATGTTGAGAATCCTGGTAGAAACCAGCTTATCCATGTGACAAAGGTTAACATTACCCATACTAAGTACTGTTGATACCATGTACCCGCTGATTTAATGCAATGAGAAGAATGGTTCTCCTCTGTGGTTTTCTTCAGCAAAACCTAAAATCCAAGTTTAATTATAAGAAAAAATGAGCCAATCCAAAATTGGGGCATTTTCCACAAAATATTTGACCAGGGTTCTATAAAAGGAAAGACTATAAAACTGTCATAGGTCAGAAAAGGCTAAGAAGATATGACCACTAAATTGGCTAAATGCAAGTATTATCCTAGATTGGATTCTGAAACAGAAAAGGGACCTTAGTTTCAAAACACCAAACTGGTAAAATGAGAATACACTGTGTAGTTTAGTTAATAGTATCATGTCAATGTTAACTTCCTAGTTTGAGAAATGTATCCTGGTAATGTAAGGTGTTACTACAGGGAGAAGCTGGGTGGGTGGATATGTGGGAACTCTCTGTGCTATATTATAACTTCTCTGTAAATCTAAAGTTATTTCAAATAAAAAGTTTAATAATGATAAGTAAATACTGATAGAAGTAGGTTATAAGTATTGAACTATACATCACTCTTTTGAGTCTATGCTAATATAAATTAATTAAAATTTTGATATGTAGAAGGATATTTACACATTCTCAGATACCTAAGTACCTCTCCACAGAATACACTTATTAACTACAAGGAGTGAAATACTAATCTTTCATTGGAGAAGAGCTTCTTAATTAGGTGATCAATGTTAACATCATCAGAAATGGGTTAAATCAATATTGCTGCCATGTGATAGGATGCAAAGAAAATACCACATCACTTATATGGTATTCTTTCCAAATATGCATAATCTAAATCTAATTGTTACCAAAAAAACAAAAAACAAAAACAGACAAATCTAAATGGAGGGATGTTTTTAAGGTCCCAAGAAAGTCAAGTAAATTAGGGTAAGACAGCAGAGAACAGGACGGATGACAGCAAACTGGACAGTGAATAATTTGACTAAAGGGTTTCAAATCCTATTAAATAAATTTGGTGGGTAAAATTCATCTGCTAAGCAAAGTACTCACATTAGCCAACATTTACCATGAACTGACACTGTGCCAGGCCATACAGTGTGGAGGTTCTTGTGTGGGCTCTGGAAACAGGTTGCTGGATTTGAGTCTTGACTCTTCTTTTTTTTTTTTTTTTTTTT
>NW_012139636.1:3831952-3834234 GCF_000956105.1 Propithecus coquereli
ATTTCAGCATATTATGGGGGTACAGATGTTTAGGTTACGTATGTTGCCCTTGTCCGCTCCTCCCCACCAAGTCCAAGTTTCAAATATGTCCATCCTTCGGGTGGCGCACATTGCACTCTTTGTGTATGCTGCCTGTTAGCGGTGAGACTTTGCTATAGGATTGTTGTGAGAATTCAAAGGGTGAATACATGGAAAGTACATAAAATAGTGTGTAGCAAGTGGAATATGCCCTCCTCAAATAAATATAACATACCAAAAAAACCCAAAATAACAACAAGAAAAAAGCCCTGCTATATCCATTTACAAATGAGGAAACTTATGTATAGAAACTTTCAAGAAATAGTTCAAGAACTAAACAGTTTGGAACCAAACAGTTTAGGACCAAGTCTTAATTACTACTGGCTCTAACTGCTACTAATGTCTTCCATAGATATCAAAACCTATTATATGAAAAACAAAACAATACAACACAAAAGTTGTAAAAACAATAGGCTCTAGTCTCAACTAGCTTGTAGTCCTATGGAAGAATACATATGAAAAAGACCACTAATAGCCTCATAATAAGGATGCTTCTCTTATAAAAACTAGAGGAATTAATTTGAATTGAAGATAATATGTTCATGAGACAGTAGGATTGGATCTGTTCCTTGAAAAAATATATCTATATAATATATATCATATATATACACATACACTTGTACACACAGAGGAGTAGGTTATATATTTCTAATTTTCTAATTTGCTGGTTATTGACAAAATGCTACATTTTGGCACTTTTCTCTATGTAACATCATAATGGAGTGAATGATTGCTATACAATCCATCTGTTCCACAGGTGCTACTAGATGTTAAAATTAACAATTGGTGCTGTGATGTCCTTTGAGGTTATTTGGTCAGTATTTACCTTGCAATGTGAATGTTTTGCAGGTCAAAGTTAAATAATTATTAAGAAATTTATTATTTATCCATTTGCCTTGAATGCCCAATTCGAGACCAATATATTGGTGCTTTGATTTCAAAATTCCAACTCATTGTCTAAATTCTGGGAGCTTGGCCAGTCTAGTATATAGTCACAAAGTGATACTCCTGGGAAGGAATTCAATTTGCTTTTGAATTATGAAAGTGAAACATGTTTATTGTAGGAAAAATGAACTGTAGTTAATTGAATTGGCTACAATTAAAAGTAAAATCATCCATAACATCATTGTCCCAGAGATGACAGCTCATCATTTTTTGGGATATATTTTTCCAGATTTTCTCTCACTGTTGCTCTTCTCTTTTGCCTAAATATACATACATACACCTATTTTATAAAATTGATCTCACAGTCTACAAAATGTTTTACAAAGTATTTTTTTTCATTTAAAATGAAACCATGTACTTTATCTGATTTCATATTCATCTGGCATACCTTTTGAAGGCTGTCAGGATAGAAAGAAAATCAATAGGAACCCTTACATATACTAAGGATATATACTTTCTATTTCCAGATCCTAAAAACACTTTCGGGAATGCACATAAGTGTTCACTTCTTTGTTTTATGTAGTTCTGGGGCTCTTTGAATAATACATGCTGAATGAGCTATGTTCTGTTTAGTATTGCCTAACGCTTCTTATTTTGGAAAAAAAAATTCTGACATTAACCTTTATAGCTACTTGTAACTATATGTCCTTGTTTGGCTTTATTCTCTCACCAATGTCAACTGTACTAGTGAAGGCTATTTAATTTGTCTTTATTCACCTCAGATAAACCCGTTAGCTTCCATAATTCACCAGTGGGATCAGGTCACTACCGAGTCCAAACTAGTAAGGAAGTAAAATTGTTTAGCAAAATGAGAGGACTTGGGTGCAATCTTGTAAGACAGATAAACCAGAGTCATTAAAGCAACAAACGGAACATTGTGAAAAATGTTCCTTCCCTTAGCAGGAGTGAAGCAATATCTTCTGTTATGTATTCCTTTCTAGCTTCTATGATTTATGTGATTTGTCTCCCTTTATTGTCAGGGAGTTTATGGGTGGTTCCATCCTTGTGTCTACCGTTCAAAAGAAATACAATCCTTATTGCTTTTATTCATTTTTTGTTGAAATTTTAATCATATAGGGTAATACTAAGGACTTAAAATGTAAAAAATATTCTGTATTTAAAAAATAGATTAACGTGGAGTACTATTCAGCTTTAAGAAATAATGGTGATATAGCACCTCTTGTATACTCCTGGATAGAGCTGGAACGCATTCTACTAAGTGAGGTATCCCAAGAATGGAAAGACAAGCACCACATGTA
>NW_012139636.1:3834338-3850680 GCF_000956105.1 Propithecus coquereli
AGGAGGGGACGGGTACATGCATACATAAAGAGTGCAATGCGCACCACCTGAAGAATGGGCATATTTGAAACTCGGACTTAGAGGGGGAGAGGGGACAAGGGCAACATACGTAACCTAAACATCTGTACCCCCATAATATGCTGAAATAAAAAAAAAGAAAAAAATAGATTAAAAGGTCAAATAATATATATGCACATGTAATTACTTATTTAATTGTATAGATTTTGACTTGAAATTTATACAGCATTTAAAGTAACTAGTTACATATTTTTTTATTTTCTACTCATAATAATGCTTTGAAAAGAGATTTCACTTCTCAGAAAATACGTGAGTTCTGCTAGAGCATGGTCAATATGTAGTGGATCTTTTTTTCCTTCCATTTTTATAAAGGAAAATATTTCACTTCAATGATATATGAATTTAGACTTAATATAATACTTAAATATATTCACTTTTAATAAACCTGAAATATAATATCAAACATCTATGAATTTGGCTTTTAGTTTGGTTCCTCAAAACAAACACTTTGCCACTAACTTGCTTCAGAGCCATACAATTCCTCAGGTTTCTAGTATTAACTGAACTCCTCTTTTAAAATGTCCCAAGTAGGTCCAGGCACAGTGGTTCATGCCTGTAATCCTAGCACTCTGGGAGGCCGAGACAGGTGGATCGTTTGAGCTTAGGAGTTGGGGACCAGCCTGAGCAAGAGCGAGACCCTGTCTCTACTAAAAGTAGAAAGAAAATTAGCTGGACGACTAAAAATATATACAGAAAAAATTAGCCGGGCATGGTGGCGCCGCCTGTAGTCCCAGCTACTCGGGAGGCTGAGGCAGAAGGATCACTTGAGCCCAGGAGTTTGTGGTTGCTGTGAGCTGGGCTGACGCCATGGCACTCTAGCCCAGGCAACAGAATGAGACTCTGTCTCAAAAAAAAAAAAAAAGTCCCAGGTAGATTAAAAAAACAGCCTGGTATACAGTAGTTGCTCAACAAACAGGTGCTAAATGAATGAATCACTAAATTATCAGAGTCTCAGAAGATCTTTTCCTTCTTTGAACTTTTTCCTGGAATATATAGCCCCTGTGCTATTTATTTAGCAAGTACTGTTCTCTACTTTTCATAAAGACAGAATTCTGAATTCACAAGGTTTTCAATTTGAAGAAATATGGATATGGTTGAGAAAAAAAAAAAAATCTTAGGGATGTAGAGAACCTGAGTGAGTACTCCCAGAACACTCAGTTTCTCAGCATCAGGGTTGAGATCTGAATGCTTTATTATAGTACTATTTTCCCGCATGTCTATGTGGCCTTATTTTGTCAACTAGATTGCAATCTCATTAAGGCGAGGCTACCCTTATTTACTTTTGTCCCCATCATTACTTTGTACTAAGTGTCTGTGTGCTCCATAAATATCACTTTATTGACTAATCTCTGCTAAAATAGTACCTCTGTGGTTGATACTGAAAAAGGTAAATTTTGGCTCAATAAGAGGATATTTTAAAAAGAATAGAAATAATAAAATATAATAGAAATGGAAGTAAATATCTCCTTTCCCAAATAAACCTTCTCCTTCTGTAGGTTTTCCATCTTAGAAAATGTCACTACCACCATCAACCTTTTTGCTCGAGTCAGAAACTGGGGTGTAACACATGAGAGCTCATTTAAACATGGGGATTCTGGGGTGCTGGCAATATTCTATTTCATAGGTGATTGTTATATTGGTATGTTCACTGGATAATTTATGGAGTTATGCATTAGGTTTATTTGCTCTTCTGTATAAGTCTTATACTTAAATATAAATTGTTCCAAATACATATTTTTTTTTTTCTGAAAACCACATTCTGATATCATGGCCCATACCCCATATTCACTTCTTTTGATCCATACTTCTAAACTCTGTGGAAGTTGCTCTGTGTTCTCACAATCCCTCCATTCTTGAGTACCCAGGAAATCAGCAAGCAATAGTTAAAAGGATGAATTCAAAATTCAAAGACTTGATTTGTGAACTGGCTGTGATACATACAATGCGGCCTTGCCTAAATTACCAAGTTTTCCTATATTGACACTTGCAGCTACACAAGAGGTTATCTGCAAGTAAATGTTTCAATATTTGTACCCTGAAGTGTGTGTGAGGGAGGAAATGTAATGCTACTTTTATTCAACACGAATGGATAAAATGCCAAGCAAATACACATTATGTACACTATTGCAGTGTTTGTTTAATTAGTGTTTTTGAGAAGTGCCTCATCTTACTATTTTAATTGCATGTGTTACTTTGAAACAAGGCAGCTATAGACAAATTGTATTTTATAGATTTATAAACGACTGGCAAAACTGCCCAACTATTGTCAGTCTTCTGAAAACTGTAGGTGGTGATTTTCTTTTCATTCTTAAAATGAAAATTCTGAAAAACCAAGAGGGCACACTTCTTCAGTAATTTCCTACAAAGTTTTTCCATTATTTATGCAATTAGATTTACATTATACTTTATAAATTTGCAAAATAATAGTATATTAGTTTTATTTAATACAGTTTTCCCTTCCCCATCTTTTTTTTTTTTTTGCACATTGTAATGGACTTATTTTTAAGGCAAGAGGACTGCTTATAATGGAAAATTGTTATTATATAACAGATAACTTTGACAATCCATTTTGAATCTCCAAAATTAACAGGTAGTTCATAAAATAATTTCCCCCAAGTCTTGCTACTTTTCAAGGGGAATACTGGGGACTTGTAATATAATCACACTTTCATAATATGATACGAGACATGAGAATTTCTTGTATAATTGGCAATATATGAAAAAAACAAACTATAGAAAACTTTGAGATATTAAAGAATAAATATCTATTGGATGTTGGGCAGGGGGGAGGGGGGAGGGGACGGGTATTTGCATACACAAAGAGTGCAATGCGCACCACCCGAAGGATGGACATATTTGAAACTCGGACTTCAGGGGAAGGGGGGGACAAGGGGAACATACATAACCTAAACATCTGTACCCCCATAATATGCTGAAATAAAAAAAAAGAATATGCTATATTCTAATATATATGGATACATTAGAATATTGGGTAGATTGAGAGATAGCTAGGGCTAGAATAAATGTTCTACAGCAGGGATCAACATGGCATCTATTATATAAATACATTTTTTGGAGCATAGCCAGGCTCATTCATTTACATTTTATCTATGGGTGATTTCAAGTAACAACAGTAGAGTTGAGTTGCTGCAACTGAGACTCTATGACTCACAAAGCCAAAATTATTTACTATCTGGCCTTTTATAAAAAAAGTTTGCCAATCGTGATCCAGATTAGTGGTCCTCAAAGCATGGTCCCCAGACCAGTAGCATCGTTATTAGCTAGAAATTTGTTAGAAGTGAAAATTCTTATGTTCTGCCTCAAACCTACTGAATCAGTATCTCTGATGAAGGGACATAGTAGTTTGTGTTTAAATAATCCCCTTAGTGGATGCTGACGCATGGTAATGTTTGCGAACCACTACGCCACAGTAAAATACACGTCTAAGGAAAGGGTAAGACAGCCAAGTCAGTGATAGGTCCATGACTCTGGTCCCATAGCACTGACCAACCACACACAGTCACATTTACCAAGTCAGGAATTATTATTGGATGTGAAATTAAATTGCAATTGAGGACTAATATATGGCACAAATATGGCCATTCTTCACACTTCCAGTGCTCCAAACCTACTACAAGCTACCATTGTCTCTGGCCCAGGCCACTACAAAAGCCATTTAATTGTTCTTTTCTCTTCAACCTGTCCTCTAGATAACAGTCCAGTGACTCTTTTGAAATATTGGTCAGCCCTACTCAAAATCATCCAAAGGCAGTTTCTAATAATTAAAATAAAAAAAAAAAATATCTTCCTCATAGCTTCTTCCCACTCAAGCCAAGGCTTTGGGCTTTCTGTTCATTCTAATGAGAATGTCTTCTCAAGGATATCCTCACTATGTTATCTTAAATATATACTTCTTATGTAGTGAATCTTTTCACATGACTCTTCCACATAAAAATCTACCCTGACTGGCCTAACCGAAATGGCTACCACTTTAAATGTGTAAATCATATGGAATGTGACTTACCTCAACGTATCTATTTTTAAAAAAACTAAAGATGAAGGCTTTCTACAATATCCATTGTTTCATGTGGTTATGTTTAGGTTTGTAACATAAAATTAAATAAAACATTTAATAATTCTAGCATGATCACTGAGTTTTGGTAACAACCCAAAATTATTTGCTACTATATTTTATTATATACATTATATATCAATATGTTATTACACAATGTTTACTACCATGACTACTATATGATCATGTTATTACGATCATTTGATGCCAACCTCATTTAAGCTTAATACTAGAAGACATATTGTTGGTGAAGATATTATGTAAATACAGGTAAGGGAAAGAGATCAAATTAGATTAGCAGAAAGTCCTCAATACTACATTTAAAATGACCCATCAATTTAAAAATGAGACAATGCACTTTCACTGAGATATTTTAGGTCAGCCATTTTAGATTTATAACAGAAAGATATAATTTCTTCTATATCCTTTGGTTATAACTGACCTTATAAAATATTTGGATCTTTTCAATATTTCTGTGTTGCAACAACTCTCCCCACTCCCAACTCATATGTACCACTACCATTACAAGCACTCTTCAACTATAGTAATTTTAAGTATATATTCATTTTTATAAGATGTCTACCATGAAGTAAAATACTACAATGGTATTATCCTTCAAGTATCTCAAGCTTCAACAAGTACTTAATAGTTTACTATTCTTATCCTTAGAAATGTGCAGTAAATCTCTTACCAAAAAAACCCACAAAATTCATTTTGTTAGGTTGGTGTCCCTCTTCTCTGGTACTATGAAAATAACAGTTTTACTCTACACTTAAGTTTTTATCATATAAGTTAACTGTTTCCATGTTACTGTTGGGAAAGGAAAATGTCACAAGATACAAGTGTTATTTTGTATCCTGTTGATGCAGTTGTATTAAAAAATATACATAAACTACTGAAGTTACAGAATTGTCTCCATAAGCCTAAAAACGGATCTGATCACGAGAGTAACATTTGTGAAAGATAGCATTTCATTTAGTCCCATGAAACAGTCTGTCTGCTTTCAAATAGCAACTCAATGACTGATCTAGAAACATAAGTCAGGAATTCTTATTTTAATTCTATGTTTAATTTTATGTTTCCTGTTGTCATTAGTTTTGTATTCTGATATTCTCATGTTTATCGTGAGTAAGTAGGAGTACTGGCAGAAGACAACATGTGAATATTACAATGAAATCAGAAATAAAGAAATAGTAGATGATAGCCTTAAGGCTCTGGTCCCCCACCCTGGGGGCCGCAGACCAGTACCAGTCCGTGGCCTGTCAGGAAGTGGGCTGTATAGCAGGAGGTGAGTGGTCAGTGAATGGGTGAAACTTCATCTGTATTTACAGCCACTCCCCAACGCCTGCATCACCTCCTGAGCTCCGCCTCCTGTCACATCAGTCACTGTCTCTCATCACCCCCAGATGGTAACATCTAGTTGCAGGAAAACAAGCTCAGGGTTCCCACTGATTCTGCATTATGGTGAGTTGTATAATTATTTCATTATATATTACAATGTTATAATAATAGAAAAAAGGGCACAATAAATGTGATGTACTTGACTCATCCAGAAACCATCTACCTTCTCAGCTCCATGGAAAAATTGTCTTCTAGAAACCAGTCCCTGGTGCCAAAAAGGTTGGGGACCACTGCCTTAAGGGACATAAAAAATGTTTATAAAGCATAATGATGTTACAGAGGGACTTATTCTACCAGCGTAATCATCCCCAAGATCCTTGAGCCAGTATATCAACCCGACAAACAAAAATCTTTCTTATTCCATTGCCAAAAGTCACCCAATTAGAAAAAATTGTACTATTATCATAACAAACATTTACTGATTGCTTAACTTATTTTGCTTAGCCTTTTCCAATATTATTTCATGTAATCCTTACAATAAACATATAAAATAAGAGCACAGGCCGGGCGCGGTGGCTCACGCCTGTAATCCTAGCTCTCTGGGAGGCAGAGGCGGGTGGATCGCTCAAGGTCAGGAGTTTGAGACCAGCCTGAGCAAGAGCGAGACCCCCGTCTCTACTAAAAATAGAAAGAAATTAATCGGACAATTAAAAATATATAGAAAAAATTAGCCGGGCATGGTGACACATGCCTGTAGTCCCAGCTACTTGGGAGGCTGAGGCAGAAGGATCGCTTGAGCCCAGGAGTGTGAGGTTGCTGTGAGCTAGGCTGATGCCACGGCACTCTAGCCCAGGCAACACAGTGAGACTCTGTCTCAAAAAAAAAAAAAAAAAAAAAAGAGCACAATCCCCATTCAACAAGTGCTAAGTTTGGCTATAGAGGTAAAATGACTTGCCTCACACTTCATTCTTACTAATTGGAGAAACAAGAGTTAAAACTCACTTCTGTCTGATTTCAAGTTGCTTTTCCATGGCTATTAAGTAATATCATCTTTCAAATAATCTCAGAAGCCTTTAATGACTAAAAAACAAAAACAAAAACATAAACATGAAAAACTAACTTAGTTCTTGATTGAACTTTGCCAGTTTATCTCTGGAGATCAAGGTGTTGAGAATTCTGAAAATGTTAACCAGTGATGATTCTTGTCTCATACATAGTACAAAATATCCCCAATTGGAGAAAAAAAAAAATGACTGTAAGGACAAGAACACAAATAGAAAATTTATACAGCACCCATGTAAATAAAATGTAACGACAAAGAAAATTGTCCCTTTATTTTACTAATATAAGGGGACAAAAAGAAATCTGTAGTCTAATTTTATTTCAAAGACATTTTATTTAAACTGACACCACTATTGCCTTTCACATCCTGGTGTGTAGACAGAATAATCAAATGCAACGAGTTCTCAAAAACAACACAAAATACTGGAGGAAAAATTTGGCAACATAGGAAATATCTAAGAATGTTTTGAGACCAATCATTGGTAAAGAGAAATAGAGAATTTAAATTATTCTTAGAGGTAAGAAGTTCTCCATATAATAAATGCTTTCGTTCCTCAAGGCAGTTGATAATACTAAACATACTTTCAGTATGATGGAAACTTCAAATTACTTTTTGAAATAGCAATAATGGACTTCACATTGGCGTTGCCTTCTTGCCTATCTTCCTCGCAGCACACGGGCAATGGTGTACGAGGTTTGGGGAGCAGTTTGTGATTCCAATGCCTCCCATGAGCTGAACTCCTGGCCTTTCCTGATTAGCTCTGGAATCCAGCCAGCAAAAGAGGAAAGCCTAAGCATTTTCAACTGTTTATATATTAAAAGCCGAATAAAAACTATTTTTGGCCCAAAAGACCTAGAAAGTTTAGTTTATGTTAATATATATGCAACCCAAACTTCAGTGTACATGTAGAATACCCAAAAGACAGCGAGATAAGAAAGGAAAGATGACCTGCACTTGCATACTGGTTACAAATCTGCAGGCTGTGTAATCTTGGGCAGGTGATTTTCCCTTTCTAGCTTCACGTTGTTTTTCTGTAAATTGGGGATGATAATATCATGTTGAAGTTTTTCTGAGGATTATATAAATTATGCACTCACGGACCACCCCTACCTGTGACACACAACTTACCTTCTCCTAAATAACCAAGACAAAAGATATACATTGAAATTACTATTTCTTGGAAACATTTCTTAAAGTATTAAACTTTCCTTGAGAATGACTTTCACTTCATGTCCTGATGGTTCATTTGCCTTTGTTTTTTTCTTTCTTCTTTCTTTCTCGCTTTCTTGCTTTCCTTCTTAAATTTTCTAGTATCTTGATGCAGCGTTATGCTGAATTTAATGCCTAAAATATTTCTTGGAGCAGGACTATGAATATACAGCCCTTCCTATAACTTGTGTATAGTCTTAGGAGGACTCTAGGTTTAGTGAACTTTGTGCTGGAATTGGGTCCTGGTTTGGACTGAATAAGAGAGTCTCATGAAATCAATTGTGTTAGATGGGTAGCTAAATTATGCACTGGACAATGAAGAAAGAAGGGGCTCCCTGATGTGAAAACAAATAGTATTGGGAAGGTAAAACACAGACAGTTGAAACAAGAAGTTAAAAAATTTCCTAAATGCCTGCTTAATATATGTACTAACATAATATATTTATCAAGAAAATAATAAACTGCCTATGAAGGAAAGGAAAGAAAAATAGAAAAGGAAGAAAGGAAGCAGGGAGAGGAAGGGGAAAAGGGAAGAAAGGAAGCCAAACTCTCTCACAAGTCATCATGCAAAATTGGCAATTGGCAAAACCATTCAGGAACTTGCAGTTGTATTGATTCGTGAGTTACCAGCACAGACACAGTTACTAAATCAATGTGGCTCCTACTCGTTCCCCACTCCTGCAGAGAGCAACTGGCAGATGGGTAATAGCAACTGCTCTCAGCTTCTGTTTCAGCCAACAACCAGTATTTGCTGCAAGATGAAGCCTGGTAGGGATCTAACAGCCTAACCTGATGGCCAGCCAGACTGGGTGTGAAGCCACTGCCTGAGGATAAATGTGGTGAGGCAACAACCTCAACAACAACACAGTAGTGGCAGATTGTTCATCATAAGCTGCATCATAACAGATGTAGTGGTAATTAAATTTGGGGTGGGGATCTCAGGCAGTCATTTTCAAATCGGCTGTCAAATTTAAACAGGACTGTGTCAGAAGAGTTTCTGCCTGGCAGTCTGTGCTTGGGAGGGGATTTTATTTATCAATATGTACCAGCCAAATTGCATTTAGTACCAAATTTCTGGATCCTGATTAGTTCTTTGCTTAATCCCTTATCTATTGTACTACAGTGGCTATTGTAGGTGGGACTCTTTGGAATTGACAAAGCCTTTTGCCCACTGAAGTTACTTCCTGATTAAAAAAAAAATAAGCCCATCAGTGAATGTGCACTAACAATGAATATATTTTGTCTTCCATGGCGGCCACAGGCATTTTTATTGATTATTCTAGAAAGAATGTGATATTTATAGGACCTATACTATGACTGTCCTAGGGTACAAGTGAGTAGATAGATTCAGAGCAATGAGATGAGTCATTAGTGATTAGAAGACGTACTTCTACTCCAGGGATCTTTGAACTACACCATACTGCCTTTTAAATTCATTCCTTTTTTCTTAATATAACTTTGCCACCAGCAGATTTTGATGATCTAAAGTAATACCTCAGAACAATAATTTACAAAAGAAGCTCTAGGATCGAGTTTTCATTACTCTCCACTCAGTAAGCTTTGAGAATAAGCAAATTACGACAAATACTAAACATTCTCCTCATTATTATTCTCTTTCCAAATTGGCAAAAAGCCAGCACTACATCATTTTCTCTTAAATTCCTAATGTTTGTGTAGAGTAATATGTGTAATAAATCTGATAATCATCCTTCATCAGATAATTCACTGCCTGAAAAATAAAATTCTCCAAGGGTCTGAAAGCCAGTAAATCCTAGGTGGAAAGTTATCTCATTAATTCCAAGCCTGAGTCTACATGAGACAAATGTTTGCAAGCTCGACTTTACAGTCCAGACATTCCTGGCTCCTCCCATTGGATGTGGACTTCCCTCCCCTTTCCTTCTCTCTCCATCTTTCATCTGTCTCAGTAACGTACAGGCCCACGCACATACGCACATGCGATCGATATTAAAAAATAAGGAAAGGCTCATCTGGACTGCAAAGATAACTATTAAGAAATTAAAACTCATGGAAAGCTCTACCCTATGTGAAATACATAAGCATTAATTATATAATACATAAGCACACAGGGCCAATTAAACAAGTACATAGATTCAATATTCTGATTTGACGGTATTCAGGAATTAGTTCCAATCCAAAAATTCTCCCCTCATTTGAGGATTAATGGTGCCTAACACATTTAAATGAAGAAGAATTGGAGTTTAATGCAAATATAGGTGACAGTTGTATATACCGAATTGGCAAATGTATATTGAACACTTGGCGCACTTTTGGAATCTTATTATCAGACATTATTCTCCTTGGAAATGTACATTTACACAAACATAGACATGCTCATATTGTGACACTTTGGCCACCTTTTTGTCCTAAGGGCATTCTCGAAAAAATACAGAAAAGCATAGGAATATGGCATTGTTTGGGTCATAGTTTCAATTTTCCTGACCCAACTGCCAATAGCACAATTGGCAGAATGATATTCATTTGAGGATCAACTCAAAAGAACATCCATACCAACCAAATGAAATGTATTATGGGTTATTCTTTAAAAGGTATACACATCCCCCCCCACTCATGTCCCCCCAATGCATACCCCCAATGACACCATGTATTCAAAACTAATCAGAAACAAAATGGAGATAATAGGTTAAATGGCTCCTAACACTTATTATATATTTTTAAAATATTGAGTTTCCTAACCCATCTTGAGTCTTTTCTTATAGTAAGTTTTGTATTTCCTTTATATTTTTAATTTTATTTGAGCCTACCCTTTTTTTCCCTAATGAGCAGGTCAAACTACACATCTTCAAGGTGAGTTCTCATCTTCATTCTTTGGCCTAGGTCAACTTGTCTTCCTAGGACCTCAGTGCTGGTCCTTTCCCTGGATCAGAGCCCTATCCAGATGGTTGTTATTACCTGAGACTATTTTTAAAAGGCAGCAGTTACCATGTGAATGGAGATACTCCAGGGCTGTGCTCAGAGAGCTAAACAGGCCATGTTCATTACCAAGGAATGAAAATACCAAGTTTAACTTTATTTGTCCCATAGTAGAATGTAGAAAGTTGCTTTAGTCACAGACCATGGCCTACATCTCCACATGGTGGGGACTCCGATCATGAATTGTATATTCCTGCAGGTCCAATATCAGGTGAAGTAGTGAATACAGAAAGTCACAGGTTGCTACCTAAGTGTTAGGGCTAAAGAGAAAGGAGTCCTGTCAAGCCTCATAAGAGATGTTACTTTTTATTGTAAGGTGGTCCCAGATGTTTCATATATTTTATCCCATTCCCTCTACTTCTTTTTTACTACTATTGTTACCATTACTGTCATTAATACTAATATCATCAATACAATTATGTATGTCCACTTTGCAAGATAGTATCCCAGGAAATTTATATGCATCCATTAGCATTTTAATTCCTCCTCAAAACAAGCAGGGTGGATATTTTGCACAATCAATGGATAAGGAAACTGAGAGTCACTTACACAGCCGACGAAGTACAGACATAGATCTCGGTCTTAAATTCAGTCAGCTTGCATCCAAAGACTGGTGCTTTCCCACTGTATGTACTTTTTTTCCATTCATATAGAAGGCCCTACAGATAGTGTTCTGCTCTGCCTTCCATCCTTTTAATATTCTGTGGTTGATAAAAGATCAATATTTCAAAATGGATATTTTAGTATCATATTTGCAGGAAATAATTTCCAAGATAACTCTTTAGCTTTCCCATATGTATCACTGTTTATGATTTTCTTTCATAACGCACAGTGTATATACCTCTCATCCCTCAAGGGAAAACAAACACACACACAAAGAGAATTGTATTTTCTGGGCATCTACCAAAGGGAACAAAGAGGTAACTTTTACCTTCCTCATGAACAGAGGTGGGAAGACTCCCATATTCTCCTGTTTATATGTCCAAGAAGAAGTTCAAACTGTGTTTATTAGCATCGACCCACCCAAGCTCTGTCAATCTGACCAAGAATCACACAGTCAAGTTCAAAGGAAATCAGGGGAAAGAAAACTTTAAGGAAGAAAAAAAAATCAAAAGTGGTACTTTTGTGATAAATTAATTTCAAATGAGGACAGAGATACTGGTAAAGCAAAATGTACTTTAAAAAAAAAAAAAAAAGAATTCAAAGTAATTGTCTTCAAGTTCCTTGATGGATAGGACAATTCCAAAGTGCACTCTCAATATTTTTATTCATTACTGAGTAGTTGAAAGAAAAGGAGATTAAACATTTGCTAGCAAAAAAATTTAAAAAAAAGAGAAACTCTTCCTGAGTAGAACATTTGGTAATAATAGCCAACAAGTTAATACAGGCAGCACGTTTTCTGGAAACAGTTTTAAAGCACCACAGGTACTGTTAAGACAACCAACCAGCAGGAAATTCAGCAGCCAAGAGATCCCCCACATTTTTGTACATAAACTGAAATGTGGTTTCTAGCAAAGTGCCTGAGGGGTGTCTAGCCATGCATCATATCCTCATTTGCTTAGAATTCCTAAGGCTGAATTCTGACATATTTCTCACCTGGATGAGTTGATAAGACAATAAGCAGCAATGCTTGTCTTTGAAAGATTGCACTCTTGTAAATAGGTCTTTTATGCGGTGAAAATTTTGACAATCTTAAAACTTTTCTGTTATTCTAATTATCTTACCATACTGTCAGTAATCAGTATTTGAATATTGCAGATTCAGTTTCTACAGTTGGAATTCAGTAAAGTTAATGAATATATCTAGATCTTTAGGCTTCATCAAACAAATAAAAACAGGTAAACACACACACACACACACACACACACACTAATTTCATCAGAAAGGAATATGATAAAGATTTTCCCCTTGAATTTGAAATATAATTTCCTTGATTTTCCTTGAAACTTTTTCTGTTATAACCAGTGTGTTAACATTGGAAAATGAAGTAAAGGAATGAAAAAAACATGAGCTGCATTCATCTAAATTTATATTCCAGTTGGAAAAAAACAACTTAAAAACAGTGTCCTTGTTTTATTTGATTTGGGTAAAAATGCAGTCAATATTCACATCCTACTGATTTTAAAAACATTAAAGTAGACCCATTGATAAAGATATTATATCTCAATCCATGGACTGTTTTTGTATATATGTAATTGTGGAGTGGAGGGAGGGGCGTAAGGTGGGTTCACCCAGTTGGATAGCCTGTGCTGTCCTGTTCTAAAACATCTGTAACAGAAACATATCTAACGAGATGGCCTAACGAATTTAGGATACTCCGTTCTCTCTTCTCTCAAAGAAAGTGGAGCAGGAAGACCAACCTTTAGGGCTACAGCTCATTCATTACCTTGTTGACTCTACTTAGTAGATTACTTTTATTTTTGTATGTATTGTCATGCTTTTTTTAATTTGTTATTTTTATTTCAGAATATCATGTGGGTACAAATGCTTTGGTCACATAAATTGCCTTTGCATCACCCGAGCACCCTTGTAGTTAGATCACCTTTAAATTCCTACTTTTCTCTTGTTTGGAGCTAAAGCTAGTTGATGAAGATTGAGAGTCACTGGACTGGCTCTGCCATCTTTCACTAAGTCAGCCATAAAGAATCCATCACCTCTCTTCAGGTTGTGAGGCAGAGTGATCTCTATTATTTTTGCATCTTTGTGGTCTCAACAGAAATTTGAGACACAAGACCCTTAGCCTCAAGGTTGATGGAAGGTAAAAGGGTCTATATATTATGGATTTTATCTTGTTGCCCATTTCTAGCAGACTAAATTTTATTGCCAGCTTGGTTCTGTTAACATATTTTTTATTCCCTGTACAGAAAGCCATGAAATAGTTGGAAACAGATTAATTTATATCGGCCTTTTGAAAGGCAATGAATGAAGAAGAGAGAAAATTTCTAAATGCAGGAAATAATACTTTCTGGGCCATTGGTCAGGATTTTCCAATTTTCAGTTATTGTATAGAAAAGCATCAAGTGTAGGCACATTATAAGTAAGTTTTAGTATATTTAATGGATCTGAAAACCCCCTGAATTCCATTTATGCACTCTTCCATTAGTATTTTAAGATTCTAATTGTGTTCCCACAATGAACCATTCTATATCAGTCCCTGACAGTTGAAAATCAGGGTAGCTTAGAAATGAACATTTTTTACCTATCAAATTAGGCTTTGTATATTTAGTAATTGCTAAATGAAAGACACTGACAAAAGTAATTTGATCACAATGTGGATTACCAGAATCTGCTTCTCATTATAAAACATTTCCAGAGGCCATTAGGAGAAATACTGGGAATTTGCAAAGCAATAGATAAGCAACAACAGACACAAAAGTCTACATTTTAAAGTTGGCTGAAGAATTCCATATTCCTTTTAATACAATATTCTTTAGATCTTTCTGTTCAACATGGATTGACTGAGATGCACAGTTGTGTAGGCAACAGAAAAATTTTCTTCTTTTTCCTCCATTATGATGCATTGTGGCTAACTGGCATGGTACAGGAAAGCAATGTCATGCTTAATAGCTTTCTGAAAGCAGGGGAGAGTTAAGTACATTTAGGTAGTGAAATTTTCTCAAGTTCAACCTCATAAAATATGATGACCTCTGCCTTCCAAATACTTATTTTAAATGCCATAATCAGTTTCTTAATTATGTAGGCTGAAAATACAGAGCTATACCAACCACAAATCCTAAGTTTCTAGTAAGTAGACCATCAAGTGCAGTATCAACAAAGTCTCAAAATAAGGAAACTTAAAAATTACAAAGTTAATGTTGTCTCACAGGACTTTAAGGCAAATAAATCCAAATAGAAAAAGAACAGCTTTACCTAATATTTAATAGTTCTCAGGGGGATAACGATGGATGTTGCTGAAGTTTAATAGAAATGACAAATATTTTTAAAACGTTACTGACTAGACAGGTTCTGAGACAGGGAGACAATTGCAAAGAAATCATTAAAATTATTGTATTTAATGAGACAGGGATAACATGGAGATCAGGGTAATTTCAATCTATCAGACAACTGTAAATATTTCCTTATATCTCTGGTATGCAGTTCATCACACAAGGAAGAATATCAACAATTAGTTGTTGATTGGATAACTATGACTTTTCCCCTGCTGAATAGAGTTTCTTGGAGGCAAGGTCCATGTATTTATACTTTTTTTTTTGTGCTTCCAGCACCTGGCAATAGAGAAAAGAATATGCTAACAGATTAAAAGTCAATAAAATAGGCCTGTTTGAGGATTCTGCAGAAACAAATGAGGGAGAAAAGAAGGGAAAAGCTCAGATAATAGTTCTGTTAAGATCAAAATCATCCACAAAATTGAAAATTGAAAAATATGAGGCCCGCAGTAAAACTTGCACATAGACAGGTAAAAGGGTACAGCTTAGCTTTTAGATGATTCAAATTGTGATAAAAAGAGATGATGGAAGATGTATCCACAGATTGGATGGTCATCAGATGGATGTTTTCCTGAACTTGTTTATATTGTTCTATGGGATGAACACACAGAAATCTCTGATTCTAAACCCTTAGTATATTCAGAGAAAAAAAAAATCGGGTTACTTGAGAGCAAACATCTGATTTCTAACTTCATCCTCTGTTTTCTCCAATATACCGTTTGACCTAAACAGAATAACATTAAAATGCACACAAATAAATGCAAAATGCCTTACAAAAATTATAAAGTCCCAGGTAAATGCATGTGGCTTCTGCTATCACCATTATGAACATTCCATCTTTAATATGCAGAACATAGAACATGTAAATTAACTTAAGGCTGGTTTGCTAGTAGTACCTACTGATTCTAATTGCTAGTAATGTTGCCATTCATTTATAGGTGAGGAATGCTTATTTCTATCATTGAGAAAAGGCAACAGCTTTGTGTGAAGGCCTTCCCAGAAAGAAGATAGGGCAGTTGATGTGAGAGACAGCAGAAAAACATGAGCATTGTGTTATCTATACTTCTTCTTTTAATGAAACCTAAAGAGATTGGGTATGTTACAAAATTGAAGCAATCTCATTCTGTCCACTAAGATATTCTTCAAAAAGATTCTCAGGAAATTGGCCCAGTTCTAGTAGAATTAAACTCCTGAAGCCATATGGTCCCTTCACTTCAATACCTCTTCTATTGCAGTTCCTCTTATGTATAATCTCATTTTTCTCCACTTTCCTTTCCTGACCGTTGTTAATCTAGCCATTTTTTCCACCCCTGGCTCTAGTATGGATTCCACCACAAAGCCTTTCCTGATTTCTCTATGGAAAATAAATATTTGTGTATATGTGTATGCTAAAAGCAATGAACTTCACTGATCCCCCTTAAAATATTCTCTTCTATTAGCAGGTCCTATATTTATTTATCTCTGGGTGTTGGCGGGGTGGGTGTCTAATATCTAACAAAATGCCTAGCACATAGAAAGCATTTAATCAATGCCTATTAAATGAAAAGCTATGCAAAGGAATAGTAAGGGTTCAGATTTAAGTATGGCTGAATTTACATTTTAGCTCTATCACTAAAACTTAGGTAGCCTAAAATTTAAAGTAAGGACATTTATTTTGGGAGAGTTGAGCGAAAAATAATT
>NW_012139636.1:3850990-3881590 GCF_000956105.1 Propithecus coquereli
GAATTGTGCCTTGTACATATGAAAGCTGAATGCATAGAAAATATTTCTCAAAGAATTTCTATATATTTCACGTGATATTCTGCAGCTCAAATCAAAAGAAACAAAACACTTTAAAATACATCTTCAAATTAAAGTGTGGCTTTGTGTTATTTTAGGTTTCTATTAAGGGTATTTATTCTCATATAACCTTGGAAAATCTATCCCAATTCTTTTCATCATTAGTGTGATTTAGTGAGACAATTACTGAGTTAATTCTCCATAATGACAAAAAAACCCACTGTATCTGTTTTTCTAATTTACTTTTAAAAATATCACAACCAAAGCATAACTCTCTAGCTTGTTTATCTAGGGCTTGGGTGAAAAAAATTCAATTGGAAAGCAGGAAAAGAATAAGAAAGTGGGCTTCACTTTGAGCACAGCTCTCGGCGTGTGCAGTGAGCACTGACATGGAAGGTAAAAATAGTTGTATAACGTTTAGTGACCATGGCCTGCGACCAGCACTCATTATGAAAGCTTCTCATGTCTTACTCATTTAATTCTAAAAAAATCCTCATGCAGTAAATGTTATAATTATTACCATTGCTAGAGACTTGTATAAATTAAGGAACTGAGGCAAAATTGTCTGAGGTCACATAGCTGGTAAATGGTAGAGCTGAAATTTAAACAAAGAGAGTCACTAAGACAAACTGCATCTATACTGCAATCTTATGATTTAATAAATTTACAATCTCACCAAAATAAGCACTTTTCTAGAAAAGAAGTTAGAATAAAAAACAGTAGCATATTTCTTTAGAATGATAACCATGGTAACACAGAGAGAGTGAGATAGTCCATCTAGGGGGAAAAAAAAAAAGATTTGTTTTCAGAAGGCTTTGCAGCATGGCTCTTTCAAATGCTTATGGATTAAATAATTTTAATATAATGTAAGCATTTTTCCAAACCTTATAAAAGTTTGGTAGATAACCCGGGTACTCAAATGAAGCTAGCCTAATCCTCACAGAAAATCAGACAAGACAACCAAAAGACACAAACGCACATACACACATACATACACATGAACCACATACATCTGCATGTATTAGGCTTCATGCACAAATCTAAAGGTCCCATTCCCTGTGAGTTGTGATGCAGAAGTTCTAAATAAAAGATAAGAGAGTATAATTCAAAAACCTGCTAAATTAATAATGAATATAAGAAGCTTACATGCCCACAGAACAGATGTGAATTGCCAGAGAATACTCAGGAGCAAGAATGATCTCCTTTCTTTTTCTAAATCAAATTAAAGCTGGCTCCACATTGCACTGAGTCATTATCACCTACTCCTTCTCACCTCTAATCCCAAGGTGTTACATAAACAGCCTAGTGGTGACATGTTCTGAGAGCAGGAATGGTCTCAAGCCTTTCAACTTAGCGGTCTCCATTTTTTCTCTTGCACTTTGTGTTTTAAAGCACTCTGGCCCTGGGCATCTTCTAAAGGTCAATGCCCAAGGAAGCTAAGCCACAACTTCCTGCAGCCCAGCCACACATGGCCTGCATTTAGGACACACTGCCATGGCCCTCAGGGTTCAGGTGCCTAGTAAATGCCACATGCTATATGCCACCATGCACTTTCATCCATGCTTCTGTTTCTTCCATGGTGTTTGTGTGGGAAGCATGTTCCCATCCCTGAAAGAAACTGTTGGCCTTATTTTCTTCCTCTTTCTACAGTTCATGGTCCTATCTAGTAGCAACCTTTCTTTGGCATCATCCATGGATCCACTCTGGATCCATTCCATGATGATTTCTACTGCCAAAGCAACACCATGGTAGGTATGTTCTTTGACTCAGTCCCCCAAGAAGGAAGATGATGTTGGGCTGGTGGTCAGGAGTGTAGAGGTGGAGGTGACTGTATCTTAGAGATCTAGCTTGTTTGTTTTCCAAAAGGGGGAGGAAAAAAGGGACAATTGGCCTTTCTAGTCTTTCTTCCCCACAACAGCAAAAATACATCAAAAATTAATAATACATTTTCCTACCAGAAATAAAGAGGTACTTTAATATTAGTAAAGACATTAATATCAGATATCATACCAATGTACCAAATATATTAATACTATAATCGCATGATTCTCTAAATAGATATTCAATGAAAAGCCTAACAATCTAATGCCCATTTGTGGAAAAGGTTTAAAACCTAACTTAGAATTGAAATGAGAAAAGTATCTTAAATTAGAATCCAACATCACCACCAGTGGCAGAACCCTACAGTCAATCCTGCTTTATAATAGCAGCAGTTTATTTAAAAAAAAGATAAAATGTGTGATAGGCTAGTATGTAAAAGAAATCAGTCTAGGGGTTGCTTATGGCACCGGATCATTGTGGTCCTGGAATACCACAAACGGTGGCTTTATATCCACTGAGAGATAAGTCTTTCTACATGAAAAGACATGGTGTCACTTCATGGGTGTATGACCTGTGCAGTCACAGAGGACCTCAGGCTTAGAAGGGCTTGTGCTTAGTTTAACGTTCTCCTGTTGTCATCTTGAAATTCTTGGTAATTTTTGAACTGAGGGCTCCACTTTTTCTTTTCTTTTTTTTTTTTGGCACCGGAGCTTACAAGCTAGGTAGCATTTCCTGGACTCCAGCATTGTCAATGGAGATCTGAAAAGCCGGGATGATCTTCTGATATTCCCTGGGAGGCAGGTGAAATGGAGCTACTAGCCAGGGTATAGAGCAAGGTATAGAACAGATATTCCTGAAATCTGGGTCGACCTTTTACCGGACAGTTGTCCAGTAATGAGTACTATGATATTAAAATCTCATGGACAAAGAATGGATCATTAATATTAGATCAGGTGCTAGGCTAAGGGATCTCAACAAAGAATGAAAAAGCTGTTTTTAAAAGCTCTAGGAAATTATTATAGATTTGAAAATAAAATTGTATCAGGAAACTTCATAACTTTGTAAGTATAAAACAATGTAACAAAAAATCAATGTACGATGTATATTGCAAAATATAAAGAAAGAAAATAACAAAGAGACATATACAATAGTTGGCTAGATACACATGAAAGCATTCTACGTGACAAAAAATTCAGGCATGTAAATGTAAAACATCGTACAAGTATTACACACATACACATATAGATGGCAAACATGACAGCAATGCAAATGTGTATCTAGGACTTAAATAATATGTATATTTTAAAACAGCAAATTCCATTTCTACAAATATGCTGCTGTAGTATAGACCATAGGTTTGGTAACAAATTAAATATGGTCAAATCCTAGCCCCAATACTTTCTAGCTGTGGAAACTTAACCAAGTTCTTCAATTTATTTGTACTTCAACATCCTTATCTACAAAATGGGGAACATATTATTCTTTCTTATGATGGCTGTTGTGCAGATCAAGTGAAACAATATGAGCAAAATATTTATCATAATGACATAATAAGCACTTGGTAAACGTGATCTGCTACATAATGACTAATGTTGTTGCTGTTACTGCTATTATTATTAGTTTCATAAGAAAATGATCAGATATGTGATGAAAGATACATGTTCTAATATGTGATTGCAAAATTGATTTTTCTGAAATGAAATACACTATGTATCTTATAATATAGAATTAGTTGCATATTAATACATTATGGCACTTATAAAAACAGGAAATGTTATAGCATTGAAAATTATGTTCAAATAATACACTTTCAGATATATAAAAGTCTCCATTACTATATATATACACATAGTCTCTATTACTATATATATGTATAAATATAAACATGCATATGTATTTTAAATATGCATAGGAGATAAGACATTGTTAAATAAATTATCAAAGATTACTATTTCCTACTGGTGAGATAGGTAATTGTCATTTTATTGTTTTTGCTCTCTGCCTTTAAAAAAGAAATCCACAGTGAGCTCTCAAAATTTCTATTTGAAAATATTTCTGAAATAGTATCACACACTGAGAGAAATGGCACACATGCACAAATTTGAAATTTCTTCAGGAAAAATATCCTCATCTGAAAATAATATTCAGAGAAGATTCCTGAAACTAGGATTATTGGGAACACTGAATAGTCCTAACAAATGCTCAGAATATTATCTTCATTTGGGAGGCTGAGGCAGGAGGATTGCTTGAGTCCAAAAGCTTAAGACCAATCTGAGCAACAAAATGAGACCGCCCCCCATATCTATAAAAATTTGAAAAACTAGCCAGGCATGGTGCCACACGCCTGTAGTCCCGACTACTCGGGAAGCTAAGGCAGGAGGATTGCTTGCGCCCAGGAGTCCAAGGTTGCCGGGAGCTATGATCAGGCCACTGTACTCTAGCTCAAGTAACAAAGTGAGAATATGTCTCAAAAAAAAAAAAAAAAGATTTTTATCTTCAAGAGATTTTGTAATTATGAGACTCTAAAATTATTGTCTATTAGATTTAACTTTAGCAGATCAAATTGGAAGTATGTTAAATTGCTTTAAATATATTAAAATAAGTGTAATTTAAAGGAATTATTATCGATTTTAAAAACAAGACTCTGCATTGTATGTTAGTTTAAAATGCTACTAAATCTTTCATGAGAGACATTATTTGTTTGGCCTTAAAATGTGTATATTACTTAGTATTAAACTGTGGAACATGAAGCTATCACACAGATAACAAAGCACTGAAAAATCTCTCAAAGGGAAAAAATTTTATAAGTGGAGGTACCAGACTATTGCAGAGGTTATAAGTAGGTGATAGTAAAAATAAAATGTGTGACTTTATGGAGAATTTTGTTTCTCACTGAAAAATTTCTGTTTCCTATTCTTGTCTTCTATATCAAAAGGAGAGCCAGTCAATACAGTTTTCTGTTTAAGAGGGTCAATATTGAAGTCAGTTACTACTTTAAATTCTGTTGCTTCCACTTAGTAGCTCTGTAACTTCAGGCATGTTATGTAAACTCAACTAGCCTCACCTTTAGTTTTTTAGTCTTTAAAATAAATACATAAAATCTACTTCACTTGACTAGAATAATAACTGAAATAGCATGGCACATATAAAGTACTGAATACAATAGTACCTTTTGCAAAGGCAATTATGATAATATTATTGATGTTGATGATCATTACAATAAAAGAAAAAAGAAATGAAAAATAATTATCCATTAGGTATGAACTCTAGTAATGATATCAAAAGAATTATTATTTCAGTCACAAATACTATTTTTTTCATAAACATTAATAATCTTAATAGATGCATACTCATGATATCATTTGTGTATAAAATGTATATTTCAACCCACAGCAGCGATGCTAACATTAATTGTAAAGTCCTGGGTGTATCAACCCTTAGAAAAGCAATTGTATTGGTAGCATTGTAATCATAATTGTCCAAATTTCTCCATCCACCCTGAAGTCTCTATTGCAGTTCTGTGGCAAGCACTTTCCTAGACCATTTCCATGTTAAAAGATTTAAGTTTGTGTAAGCAATGAGGAATCGACAACTCTGGAGAGATCAAACAATATAATTTGGCTCACTGTAACAATTTCATAAGCACTAGCTGGGCATAGCATATCTCTGCTGGATTTTTCCATTCTAGTCATTAATAAGAGCATGATCTCAATTATAGCAGAGACACAATCAAAAGAGGTGAGAGACTGTCTCATAACAATGGTCGATGTGCAAAAGTAGGTCACGTTTTCTCAGCCAATGTTGACCCATTAAGACCCATTTCATTTATTTATTATAATAAGCATAATGCAAATATAACTGAGTATATTACTTTCAGGAAATAAAATTCCTCCCCTTCAAAACCTTTGCCCTTTGACTAAGAAAGTACAGTCATTCTTGGAAGATCGCAAAAGGTCCTATAATGGTAACAAAAATGCAGTTGCATTGCATTTCCTAACTTATCATTACCAAAAAAAATGAAAATGTTGTGTGATCAGAAATGGAAGCTCCTACAAAGATACAATATGTTATTTTCCATGAAGAACTGGCAATGTATCTTTTTCTAGATTTATTTCCCAAGTAGAACATTTCCTTTTTATGCCTTCTATGTTATGTGATTTATGAGCTTTTGGAATTCTGTAACAACCAGTAATGAAACTTACAATACGAGATCAGAGGCATTCTGATATATTGTACTCTTTTATGTTAAATAAGAATGACCATTAATCATATCAGATTTTACTGACCTTTGATGTACCGGGGATTCACAATTGGGAAAGCCAAGACACATTCTGAAAGGAGTGGTTTTGAAAGTACAAGACCCATTATAGCTCATTGTTATCCACAGATTCACATAATCAAAGCCAAATAGCGTCATTTAACTCACAACAACTAGAAATTTGTAAAAGGTTTTTTTTTTTTTTTTTTTGCTTTTTACAGTTAAAGCTCTATATTACAGGTGATACAATCATCTTTTGAGAGAATATTTTCCTATTTTCAAAGTTGCCATTTTCAATAATTTTGGAAAAGTAGATTGTTATTAAAGTGAATCAATCACCCCACAGAAAAAACTTTTTCATTTCCATTGCTTCCCAGGAAGGCAGAATAGGATGTTAACAATAGTGGTGATCATAAGTATTTGTCTTATTTCTGGATCCCAGTTTATAAATTAGCATATAAACACTTTCTAGTTACCAAAATGAAATAATATAATCTGTGTATACTTATATAGGAAGATGACAAAACTAGATTGTTAAGTAGAATAAAGCAAGTAGCAACATATTGTTTATTTGGTGACTTTGTATATGTGTTACAGGAATAAAAATGAATTGCAACACTACTCCAGAATGTCCATCTACAATATTTGCCTTTAGAGAATGAATTTAGAATTAGAGAATGGGCACTTTTAATCTTTTATTTTATACAATTTAATATGCATAATGGAATTTTAGATAAACATGCATTTCTTTCATAATAAAAAATAGTAAAACAATCTAACCTTTAATTGCTGCAAATACTATTTTTAGACTCTGCCTATGATATGAGAAGACTACAGAGGATATCTATTTTTTTTAATCTAAGAAGACAGAAGATAATGACTTTAATCTGGTTTTGTACATATAGGTTCTGAAGAAATAGTTCCATGGTTCCAGACATGAATGATGATAACCAGAATACTGGGATATTAAACAGGAAACCAAGGTTCATGCAGAAAAAATATTTGAAAGTACCACTGTGATGAGAAAAGCCTGAATGTGCAAAAGATGTAATAAAACGTGGCAGGGGGCAGAGAAATAAAGGGAAGTGATTGGAGAGGAGACTATTTGACCCTTGAATGCAAGGTTCTATGTTAGATGTTTTAATATATATTGTCACAATTAAAGTGACTGTTGAGTATCGATCAAGGAAAATTGAAAACTTACAAGATTTAATTCATAATGAAGTGGTTGGAATACTATTTTATATTATTCCAACAGTGGTTATCAGACCAGGCATAAACGAGGAGTAAGGACACAGAAGGGGTGATGCAGTTTAAAATAGTCATACAAAACAGGACAGACCTGCTTGCAATGGTGGCTTAAAGGTAAGAAGGGCCTAGACCACTAAGGGGCCATTGGCCTTAGAAAGGAATTAACTAGATTCAGTTGAACATATGAGAAAGATCACAGGTAAAAAAGTTGCAGTTAGTGAGAAGTTGCCAAAAATCAGATTTGGTCATTTAGAGATACTTGTCCTGAATTAGCCTTGACTGTACTGAAGAGAAAGTCATGTCTAAGTAACGCAGCAGATCATGGATTCAAAAAGTAAACAGAATAATCTCAAATTGAGTTCAACTAAAAGATTATTTATGAGAAAGAAATCTCAATGATATGAAAGGATAATAAAAGAAAATTATAAATAAGGGACTGGTTTCAAAAATATTTTGGAATAAATCTATGTGACAATAGAAAATGGGAGCAAGTTATGTTACTTTACTCAATTTTGGGTTTATTTCTATTTTATTGATTTCTACCCTTATATCTATTATTTTCTTTCTTATTTCAGGATTATTTAGCTTTTCCTTTTCTAGCTGCTTACTATGCTATCTTTGGTCCCTGATTTTAGACCTTTATTCTTCTCTGATATAAACATTTAAAAATATAAATTTCTCTCAAGTCATTGCTTTAAAAACTTCTCAAAAATTTGGTATGTTTCTACCATTACTGTGTTTTCCTATTATTCAAGATGAAATAATTTCTATTTCCCTTTATGATAACTTTGAATCATGGATTAAGTGTTCTTTTTAAAAAAAATTTCCAAGTGTTTTGTAGATTTCTAGATTTCTTTTTATAACTTATTACTAATTTAATTACCTCATAGGTGCAGAATAGTATGTATGATTTCAGTCTTTTTATAAGCTTTGATACATTTTTAATGGCCCAACATGCTATCTAATTTGAGTACAAAGTACACTTGAAAGGAATGTGTGGTTCGCAGAAGTCACATATAGTGTTCTATTAAAATAAATTAGGTCTGGGAGGTTGATAGTGTTGTTCAGATTATCTGTGTCTTTACTGATTTTTGCCTAGTTCTTATGTCCATTACTAATAAGGTGGTATTAAATATACAACTATAATTATGGACTTCCTCTTTTTCCCTTGAATTCATACAATTTTTGCTTCTTGTGTTTGAAACATTTCTTATTAGGTGAATACACATTTATGACTGCTGTGTCTTCTTAGTGAATTAATTTATTATTATGAAATGTCCCATCTTATCTCAAGTAATTCCCTGTTCTTGCAGCCTATTTTAGCTGTAATTAATGTAGCCACCGAAGCTACAGTTTATATTCTTATAGTTTATATGATATTCTTATAGTTTATATGGTATGTATAATTTTTTTTAAACTTATCTGTGCCTTTGTATGTAAAGGCATCTCTCAGGGGGCAGTTGGGTGTTAGGTTTTTATCTATTCTGAAAATCTGTGCCTTTCTTTTGAATGTTTAGTCCATTAGCATTTATTATGATTACTGATAGAATTGAATTTGGTTCTACCATTTATTATTTCTTTTCTGTCCCCTTTCCATCTTATTCTTGATCTTCCTTTCTCCCTTTCCTAATTTTGGGTTATACAGGTTATTGTTGAGGCCATAGAGAAATTTAAAATCCCCAGGTTTTACTTCATTATAGCTTGAACAACATGTTCAGTAAGAGCCAAGTTACTTTATAATTGCTTTCTTTTTTTCATTACTAATTTTATTTTCAGGTAAAAAAAATACAAAATTTTGATGTTTAAAGGAAATTGAAGGTTTTTCTCCAAGAGAAAGAGACAAAGGGAATAAATAAGAAACTCACAACCCCTTCAGAGTCTGGTTTTCACCACACTCATCAGACAGATCATCCCTGCTATGCTGACAAAGTGCCTGCTTCCCCCAGCTCCTCCCTCCTCCCCAACTCTCCACCCTCCACCTACCATCATAGCTCTGAGGCTTTGCTCTTTTCTCCATTTAAATTCCCTTCCTCTTTGCACAATGAATGCCTCCTGTTTTTCAAGATCCACTTTGCATATCTTTTTCCTCTTCTATGACTATTGCTCTATTAGTCATCATGGCAGAGATATTAATAGTTAATGCCTTCCCTGCAAAAGCCCACAAATGCTGTGGAAAAGTCTAACAACTGGTACATTTTATTACAACATATTATGTACTACAACTGGTACTTCTTTGTCTCTTTTATGTTATAAGCTTGTAGAGACAGTGGTCTTTTCTTGTGATTTTTTATTTCTTCAACATCTAGACAGCTTGTATTCAAAAAAATTGTCAGATGAAAATAACAAATTGTAGATTAAGGATAATCTAGAGTTTCCTTATGCTAGAATGGGATTTCCATGAGACACGTAATAGGGATATTAGGGATGAAAACTTCACAGTGGTGGTCAACTGGGGTACAGAAAGGAGGATGTTTAAGAGGGTTTGGGTAGAGATATTTAGCCATTGAATAAATATGGGGCATATCAGGATAGATAGTAGGAAATAAAGGTGCTGTGTAAATTCTAATATCTCTTAACTTTCTCAGATAAGCCAATATGTCCAAGTCACTGCAAGAAGTGTTTACTGATGCATTAGGAGCAAAGGGTTTTCTGGGAAACATGTTTCTTTACCTCATAAAATTTTCATTTCTTCAACAGGTAATTAAAAACCAAAAATAGAGAAATACAATTATTTGTTTATGTATGAAAATTATGCAATGTGTGCACAAGTCTTTTTTCCCCTTTTGGGTATCTTTGACTTTCCTTCGAATCAGATTTTTAATGCATTTCCATTTTTATTTTGTGTGCTTATGTATTTGTAGGTATCTCTGGGTGGAGGAAACAAATTTGCATTTTTCAGAGTCCCAAATTCTTACACCTGGCTTGAACTAAATTCCACCTTAACATCAAGAGGGAAGTATCATCTTCTCCCCAAAAGCCCCACTGAATTATATACCAGCATTCCAGACTAACTGTCTGGAAGTTGGCTGATTCTAAACTTTAAGAATAAGACTATACAAATTTCCTCTTTTATTATTTTTCTGTTCTCCTTCATGTGTGTCTTCTCAAAACACAAACACATGTATATTTTCTCCTCCCTATGTCTCTCTTTGTCCCTGTTTCTCTCTCTCATCAAAACTAAGGTTTTTGATGTTTGTATGCTTAATTTTAATCTATGATCTTCATCGACAAATACACTGCTAATATTGCCATGGGCTGTTCCTTCTCTGGGATTCAACTTCTAAAGCCCTATAGTTATAGATAACTGACCTCCCCAAATACTTATACTAGCCTGTGTGTTTCATAAACCACCTTCCCACTCAGGAAACCACAGGTGTGGGAGATAAGGTGTCTTTGTTATTTGGTGGTTGTATTTTTTTTTCTTGCTTTCTAGAGCTCTTACAATTGAGTACTTCATTGCTCTAACACAGCAGGAACCCATAAACACCAACACAGAGCATTTAAATCAATCTGAGAGAACAAGGCCTCCAACTGTAACTTTTCTAAACTTAAAATATATTGTTAAAGGCTACAAGAAATCCACTGCATTCCTTGTATAGTTTTATGAATGTCACAGAAGTTAAGTATCTCCTGACTCTGCCAGTGGGTAAATCTTCTAGGACATTGCCAAAATCTTGTAGTGCAGCAGATGGTAGATGTAGCAAACAATAACATACAATGGGGATCCAGGCTGGTTCCCTAACCTTTCATCACCAGAAATCATTCTCATTGTTTAACTCTGCATCTGCAGCCTGTTTACATGGGAGAATTGACTCACCGAATGTTTATGATGTGCTGAGCTGGAGCAAGACAAAAACTGTTCAGATTTTTCTCAGATGACCATTCCAACTACTAGATTAAGGTCAGTGCTTTTAGATTGTGGTGGTATTGTTGTGTGTGGAGGATGCTCTGGGGCTAGTGAGCGCTCTGGCTGAGGCTTCAGAAATTGGAAAAGACCAGTGGCAGCAGGCAGGTGAGACGTACTCTTCGTAGTCGGGGGGTACAGCAGTGGCAAAAAGCATGGCCAAGAACATGGCGAGCGCTTATATATGGCACTGAACGATAGTGGGCAACATGCCATGGGAAAGTGAGATCACATGGGTTCACACAGAAGATAACACCTTGGTTACATGAGTATGCTGACTCATGCCTCCCCCGAAGGCCAGCTATTGGGTGGGGCGGGGCGGGAAAAACACTGTGGCAGTCATCTTAGTTTGGTCTAAGAAACCTGTTGCCTATACAAATGCATTTTCCCTTACATACCACCCCCTAGATAATAGGTTTCCTGGCTAACACCTGGGCCCATAGGGCAGCTCCTTGGGCACAAATGCCACAACAACAACACAGAGAACAACACAGTATTACCAGACCACAGTCAGTAACTCCTAACACCTAAAGGGTCCAACGCCAGGAGGACGAGAGATGTTCCCACCATTGCTGTAGTGGGTCTCCTGTTAACTGTTGGATGGCCTGTACCTCACCATCAACTTCCTTCAATGCAGAGGAGATATCCTCCTGGTGATCAGGTATATACACGACATTCAGTATGTATGACTGTGCATGTGCCTCCTTGAGCTGTAGTGAGGCGATCAAGGGCCATGTGGTTTTGCAAAACTACCTTTTTCATCTTAGTGACCTCATCCATCAGGAGTGCCAAGTCCTGCCAGGTTTGATTCAGGGCCCAAGCAGTGTGCTCCGCTAGGGCATTCACTTCTATCTCTACCTTAATGGCTCCACTCCAGGGGAAAAGATAGCTGCCAGGTACAATCACCATGGAGTCTGTTTCACCTGGTGCCAGCAGGAGACCATAGTATTCCAATTATGTGGTTTCTTGGTAAAGGTGGGGAAAACCTTCCCCAGGACATATGGACGTCCCCACATACACTTCAAGTGCACTTTCCCATCAAACGGAGCCACCCATACTGGGTGGTGCCCTACTAGCCAACCTCGTGCTTTCCATGTAGGTAACCAGACAGTGAGGCCCTTAAACACAGCCTAGCTATCAGCACAGACATGCAAAGAGGGCCGCTTGTGTACATCTATAATACACACAGCATGCAATGCCCTGTTTCAAACCAAATTTCATCATGCTCCAACTAGACAGCCATTGCCATCCACTGGGCTAAGGGGCCATGACTGGATCCGTCGGTATGCCAGGCCTCCACTGGAGGTGGACCTCATCCTTCAAGGTACGGGCTCTCTTCCCTAGGTATTACCATGGTCTGAGGGTCAGCATCAGACACAGATTCAATAGGACCCAGTACTGTCTGCAACTCTGCAGTTAAAGGGCGGGAGCTGAACTCTGTTCATTGCTCCAAATAAGTTCGCCACTTCACCAGAGTGGGTGTTTGGCTACCCTTGATTGTGGGCTGGTTATCCATGACCTCACCCATCTTGCTATGGGGTATGTGGTGCGCACTAGCACCTTAGACTGCCCAGTTACAGCTTCACAAGCCTGAAGGGCAGCATACATAGACACCAGCTGCTTTTCCACTAAGGAATAGCATTCTTGGGGATCCTTCCAAGTCTGGGATTAAAAGCTGATAGGGATTCACCACTTACTCTGGCGTTGCCACAAACCCCAGCCCATCGCTGTCACGTTGAGGTCAAACGGCTGTGAGAGGTCTACTACTTGTAGCATCTGGGCCTGTGCAACAGCCCCCTTGGCTGCCATAAAAGAGGCCTCTGTCTCTGGGGACCAGTCCCACTGTGCCCCTTACACAATTAATGCAGTGGCTGCAACAGTTGGGCCAAGTAGGGAATGAATATATGCCAATACCCCAAAAGCCCCACAGACACTTCTAACTGTTTCACTGTAGTGGGTCAGGGGATGGCTTGAATCTTATCTATAACAGCCTTGGCGATTGCTTTTGTCTTACCTGACCAGACGACACCCAAGAATTTGACAGACAAGCCAGGTCCCTGGACCTTGGAGTCATTCACCACACAACCTCATTGTTCCAATGATGTTCGAAGACTGGCAGCGGCTTCTTCTAGATCTGTACGAGAATCAGAGGTTAACATTATATCATCAATATAATGAAACAGAAACACTGAGGATGGCCAACTCCATGTGGCCAAATCCTGTGATCCTGTGCCACCGAACCATGACAACTGGTTGGGCTGTGGAGGTATTGTTGGGCTTGTGCCTTGGCCTAACCCCTAGTCTATATCAAAGGGGGGAGTGGTTAACCATAAAATCTTGCAGCCTCACATTGCCAGTCTCTCTGGCGGGCGTCTCAGTTCCCCACATCTTGGGTGCCTTCATGAATCACTGGTGGGGAGCCAGCTGATTCCACAAAGCCAGCAGTACCTCATTAGGCTGTTTAATCTATCTTCTCTTTATCTACTCCTGCTCGTAGGAGGTCTAGCCACACCTGGGTTCGAGACACCTTCTGGGACCCTTGTACTGCTTTCTTCTGCAGCGGTCCCTGAGCCCTTCTTGGGTCCTTGTAGCACACGTATTCGTCCCTTCCTTCCTTTCTGCTCTTCAGCATCTCCCAGAGCCGCCATGGCAGTGGTGACCTCACGTACCGTTGCTCCACATAGGGAGTGAGCGCAGCTGCCAGGGAGCCAAACAAATCAGGGGAGCTGTGGCTCAGATTAGGTCGAGCATGCGTGTAGTGAAGTGCTCCTCATCGGGCCCTGCCAGTTATCTACTGAAAAAATGGCTTCACACATTCCCAACTCCCGAAAAATCTGAATTAAGTCCCCATATGAAGTCGACTTACAGTTTCGGGTAGTTCTCCGGCGTCATCCCATACTGTGCAGGCGGCAACCATAAGCCATTCAAGCAAGGAGTGGGCGCCCTCGCTGCAGCGACCACTTTTCTGTAGCCTCTACCTCAGGGAAGGATGTGTAGTTATGGATGCCAATTGCTTCATCTCCCTGAGGGAGCACAGGACACCGTCCGCCCCTTCATCCCATAAACGCAACAACCAGGCAGGCACAGTCTCCTCCAGACGTTGTCTGCACTGTTTCCCCAGCTCCCACAGCTCCAAGGGGGTGTAGGCAGAGTAAGAAGTGAGCTCCATTACTGCAGGCGCACCCTGCGCCACCCCACGGGCCCCATGGCCTGCGCATGCTCCATTTTCTGTTTTACGACTGGGCGGGCTCTAAAGGGGGGGGGCGCCCTCAATCTCCTGCATACTTGAAGTTCTGTCACGTCAGCGTCCAAGGTTGGACGGCTCATTAACTCTTTCTCAAACTGCTGCAGGTGGGCTTCCAAATTTTCCTCTATCTCTTGTAACTCCCTTACCTGGGCTTCTTGCCTCAGGGCATCTTTACGCTGCTCCCTGAGGCTGTGAGGAAGAGCCGGCCCACCCGACCGGCCGCTGCTCGCTCCCTAGGCCGCAGCGACTCCTCCAAGGCCTTCAAGGCCTTTTCCAGGGCAGGAGGTGTACATTCCACCTGCTCGCACCCCGTGGCAGGGGCCCACAACATGAGAACCACTGCCACCGGCTGCCACCAGCCCGTAGGAGGCCACATGTCCTCCTCTGCTGGGGTGGAGGGAACACTTACCCCTCCGGATCCTGCTGGACGACGCCAAATGTGAGGGAGATGCTCTGTGGCTAGCTTGTTTTCCAGCACAGACTTCTGGAATTGGAAGAAAAGACCAGTGGCAGCAGGCAGGTAAGACATGCTCTTTATTGTCTGGGGGATACAGCAGCGGTGAAAAGCATGGCCGAGAACATGGCCAGCGATTATATGTGGCTCTGAACAATAGTGGCAACATGCCATGGGAAAGCGTGGTCACTTGGGTTCACACAGGAGATAACACCCTGGTTACATGAGTGTGCTGAATCATGCCTCCCTGGAAGGCCAGCTATTGGGGGGGAGCAGGAAAAACACTGTGGTAGTCATCATAGTTTGGCCTAAGAAACCTGTTGCCTATACAAATGCGATTTCCCTTACATATTGTTGTTATTATTTTTTTGGTTGTTATTCCCTAATGCACTTTGAAATACAACTCTTCAAATTTGAACCCTCAAACATAAAGTCGTTTTATCTGACTTCCTCTGAACTTATGATCTTACAGCTGTTGGATAAATCCGCTGTAGCCAGTATCACAATAATCACAGTGTATCGTGAAAGCTTGTGCTCAATTTTCATTCTTCCTGTATGAAATAGAACAAGAACCTGAACAGTCCAGTGAATTCTGTGCTACGCTGGGAAAAGTTCTCTCTGGAAACACGTAACTGGCCAGGGAATCAGGCACTTGGAGAAATGGATTGAATGTCTCCATTTCTAACTTTGCTACTGACCCCATAAACAATCTCAGGCAAATTACTCAAATTTCTTCCCTGCAGCTTCCCTTATGTGAAATGAAAACACAATTATTTATTATTTTTATCATGTGCTGGTCACAAGTTAGTTACACTCATTTTACCAAATGATCTGGGAATACCAAGTTCACTTTGGCAGTAATGCTACATTACAGCTATATTGATCGTGTTATAACAGGAAGTAATCCCCTTCAGCAGGGTGCAGATGGGTGGGCAATACAATGATAGAGAAATAGCTATCCTTTAAACCAAGTGGCTTTCTGAACCTATACTGCTGACATCTAAATTCCCAGAAGCAATGGTGATCATCCATTAGAAGAGCTATGAAGATCAAGGCTGAATATATAGGATCCCAGAGGAGAAATCGAGAGTGCCTAAAAAATTAGTGATTTTTGTATTATGTAGAACCAACGCCCCACATATATTTTTAATATCATAAATGTATATAAGTTAGTGCTACAGGCTAATAAATTATCACACAATGAAGAATCCCTTGAATCAATATCCAAATCAATAATAGAAATTACCAAAATTCTTAGAAAATCCCTCTTGGGGAATGCCATAATCACTACCAATAATCTTACTCCATCCAAAACATAAATTGCTGATACATGGAATTTTATAGTATGTCACTTTTGTGTCTATCTTTTAATTTCATTGTGAAATTTATCTATGTTATTGCGTTTAGCAGTAAATTATTATTTTTTTGTTAATTGGATTCCTATTAAATAAATGAAAATTTATATTATCATTTTATTTTTGGACAGTTGATATTTGTATTATTTGGGGAAATTATATGTAACCCTGCTATGTATAATTTTAAACATTTTTGGAGACATAAGTACATGTATGTCTGTTGGGTACCTACATAATTACCAAATTGAGTCACAATGTGTGTGTATGGTAAACTTTAGCTGATACTGCCAAATAGATTTCCTAAGTAGTTGGACCAGTTTACACTCAATCAACAATGTGTAGTGTTACATTTTTTTTTTCCAATTTTGCCAAAACTGATTATTGATAATCTTTTAAATTTTACTTTTCTGGTGAGTGTTTAGTTGTATATCGTTGTAGTTATAATTGTCACTTCTGATGACTAGTGGCTAGCTTTTGGCTCTGTTGATTATCATTTTATATGTTTTTTACTATGTCATTAATTTCTCTCTAACATTTATTATTTCCTTCTCTGTCTCTTTTTTGGATTTATTTTAATGTTCTTTTTCTAGCTCTTTTAGATGGAATCTTGATTTTCAGTCTCTGTTTATTGATATTATATATGCATTGGCATCTAAGAACAGTTTAATTGAATTGTATGCATTTTGAAATATTGCCTTTCAAAATTGCAAATTAGAGCAGTTTGGTAACTTCTTTAGCTTATAAGTTATTTAGAAGTAATCTGCTTTTCTTACGTCCAAATATTAAGAACTTTCTCATTATCTTTTTCTTATTGGTATTCCACTGAGCTTAGAGGACGTTCTCTTTATGATTTCAATCTTTTGAAATTTGTTAAGAATTGTCATATGGCTGAAGAAAAATTTGATGTTGATAAATTCCCTCCCTTCACTCTGAAGTTGCGTACAGTACTTTTTGTGTTTTCTTTAGTCATGTTATTAATCATGGTATTCTAATCTCCTTTATCCTTATGGATTTTGTTTTCTTGTTCTAATACTAAGACAATTATATTAAATTCTATCACTAAGATTTTGAAGGTTTTTTATTTTCTGCTTTTAATTCTGTTAATTTTTTGTGTATTTTTAGGATATAATAAAAGAACCAGAAGAGATTGCAATTTCTATCTCTTTGTTGTAAATTGAAAATTTTTTCATTATTATCTCTTTCTAGCTTTAATGGTTCTCACCTTAAAGTATTTTTAAAATTTATTTTGATCTGATAATAGCATGACTAATCCAGCTTTTTGCTATTGTTTTTATATATATCTTTTTCCATGATTTTACTTTCAGATTTTTTTATCTCTGTAAGATTCACTGTAGTTGAAATTAATTTTACATATACTCTAACAATCACATTTTAATTATAATATTTAATCTGCTTATCTTTAATGTTTTAAGTCAGATACTTGAGATTAAAATATACCCTATTATTTATAATCCATTCCATGTTTTATGTTTATGTTTCTCCCCAATCTTTTAAATTAGTTTTTTTTCATTCCTCCTGCTCTGTTGGCTTATTATTTATACATTATTTTACTATTATTACACTCATTATCCTCAATATTGCTATGTGCTTGATCTATGAAAGTCTAATATAATTTTATACTTTTATTCTTTTCCAAACAATTCAATACATTAGAAAACTTGAAATCCATTAATTCCATTGCAACTATTAATGGTCTATTTTAAACTCCACCAAGTTATGATCATGGTTGTTCTTGTTTTGTTTATGCTTTTTCATTGTTCTGTATAGTTAATATTTTTTTAGATTTATTCTATAATCACCCTTTCTTTTACTCTTCATTTCTTTATGCACTTCTGAGATTCCTCTGTGCTTTTTCACAATGTACCAAATATCTGTGTTGTTCTTCTTCGTATTTTGCAAGGTTTTATTTCTCAATGCTTCAAATTGGATTTTTTTCCTGATCTATATTCTGGTTGACTAATTTTCTCTTCAGCCATATTACTCTGTTATAAAGCTGACTCATTAAATTTTTAATGCCAGATATTTTTTTGTTCAGTTATTAAACTCGCATTTGGCTCATTTTTATAATTGCCAGATTATATTGAAATATTTCATGTTATCTTCACATCTTTGATATGTTCATAATAAATATGTTAATATTTATATCTGAAAATCCTAATTCTGGAGCTCTGGAGGGTCTATTCTAGTATCTATTATTTCTCAATCTTTTATACATACATTCTTTAACATCTGATTATTTTCGGTTGCATGCTGGGCTGTGTAAAAAGAAATTATTGATATGTTTCTTCATAGAAGACGTACTTTTGCTTCAGTCAGGCAGTTAGGACAGGGGAATTTTACATTATTCTAGTTGGGGACGGATGCAATTCAATGCTGGGCTACAGTTCCTTTAAGGGCTACTCTATTTCCAGTTTACCTTTACAACTAGAACGATTTTTTTTTTTTTTCTGGGTCCCAATCAAAAGCCTGAGATGTTTTTTTGATAGAGGCCAATCTCACTGGGGTTAGGTGATACCTCATTGTGGTTTTGATTTGCATTTCTCTAATGATTAGAGATGTTGAGCATTTTTTTATATGTTTGCTGGCCATTATTCTGTCTTCTTTTGAAAAGTTTCTGTTCATTTCGCTTGCCCATTTGTTGATGGGGTTGTTTGATTGGCAATGCGCACTACCCGAAGGATGGACATATTTGAAACACGGACTTCGGTGGGGGGGGAAACCAAGGGCAGCACACCTAACCTAATCATCTGTGCCACGGGAAGGGCGGCGGGAGGAGGGGGGGGAAGGGAGGAGGGGACGGGTATTTGTATACACAAGGAGTGCAATGCGCACTACCCGAAGGATAGACATATTTGAAACACGGACTTCGGTTGTGGGGGGAACCAAGGGCAACACACGTAACCTAAACATATGTACACTCATAATTTGCTGAAATAAAAAAAAAAAAAAAAAAAAAAGCCTGAGATGTTTTGCAGGAATTCTCCTACTTCCAGTCTTTGAGCCCCAATTTTAAAATTTCTTAAAGTCATGAACTTGTTAAAACTTCTGCTCAAGTTCTAAATTTGACAGCTGCCACTTACAAATCAGCAAATGCTTCTAAGAAAGTAATAAAGCCAAATGTTGAGCTCATTACTATGGGTTTCCCTTCCCTGGCTGATCTCAGAGCTATATCTTTTAATGGTATGAGTATCATTCTGATGCCTTTAAAATAATTTTTAGCATTATTTTCAGTGTTTATAGTTTTCAAGGGAAATCTTAATCCAAAATAAGTCAGCTTCCTATTTCTAGAAGGAGAGAATTGACATTACACTTTTTAAATAGTTTTACTTACTCAGTAGCTTTGATCATATTGGTCAAGGTAGTTTGAGTATAAATAGTCCATAACAAATGGGGAAAAATTTGCTACAGCATAATAAAAATAGAGACTTTTGCTAATTATCTGTGAAAAAAATTAAAATATCCACTTAGAGGTAGAACTTTCTTTATTCCAATAGTTAGGACAGTCTCTAAGTCAGTATCTTCCATTCAAACTTACAACAATTAGGAAAATGACATTTTAAGTCTGTTATATGTTGATTACGTTTCCTACAAAGATATGTTGAAGTTCTAACCCTGAATATCCTTATTTGTAAATAGGGTCTTTGCAGATGTAACCAAGGAAAAATGAGATCATTAGGGCGAACCCTAATCTGATATGACTGGTGTCCTTTTAAGAGTAAACGGCCATGTAAAGACACTGACATACATAAAGTCAACCAAATGAAGACAGAGGCAGAGATAAAACTATGTAGCCACAAGCCAAGGGACTCCTGTGGCTACCAGAAGCAAGAGAACACAAGGAAGGCTCTTCCCCTAGAGGCTGGGGTCGAGGGGGAACATGGCACTGCCAACAACTCGATTTCGGATTTGTAGCATACAGAACTGTGGGAGAAGACATTTCTATTGTTTTAAGCCACCTAGTTGAGGTGCTCTGTTATGGCAGCCCTAGGAAATGAATACATACTCATTCTCTATATAATACACATAGATTTGAGAGTATGCATTGAAAATGGTAAATTCACTCAAAATTTCACATTGCATGGATTTGAGAAAACAGAGAAATAACAAAGGTTAAATAAATATATGTGTGAAACTCCATGCGTGAAATTTTGAATTTTGAGCAATTGCAATAAAGAATTAGAGAGGAAATAATAGGGATTTTTGTGTAAAAGAGCAATAATAATAGTAATAATAAACAACTTAAATAGATTCAGGAAAATACATAAATTTCAGACCCACTTCTGGCTAAGAACTTTTTCAACCATGCTGTGGGTAAACTAGTCTATTAATTATGATTTATTAAAACCAAAATATGTGTTTAGGTTACCAGTTTAACAGCTTACATATGGTTTATTCCATCATGTATATTCTGTAATTTCAGTGGTTTTCTCTATATTTCCAATCGTCAGTGCTTCCAGTGAACCAGATGGACCATATTGACAGTTGTACTCAGGATCCTGGTGCCCAGAATAGATAGATCACTCAAGAAGCATTCTCACAGAATGGGGACACAATAAGTATTCTAACTGTACGGACATGCCACATACTGCAAGCTGAAACTCCAACTTGCCTGAAATAGGGTAGAGTTCACAAACAGTTGAATGCGTTAATAAATGTTTAGACATGTTTATAGAAAGTTGGGGGCCGTGCCGCCATTTTTATATTTTCAAAAGGTTCAACTCATTTTGCTTTGATCTTTAAATATATTCAGAAGAAAGAAACATTGTATATCATAAGGAGACATTTTGTCTTTCATACTACACACAAGTTTCAAATTAAAAATGTCTTTTTTGGAGGATGCGTTATTTTTTGGAAGGTTGTTTGACTTCTTTCTTTTTCTTCCTTTCTTTTTTTACTTCCCATTTATTTTCTTTAATATACTTTCTTATTTTCTTCATTTATTTATTCTTCCTATTTTTTCCAAGTGCATTTTAGATGGACATGCCCCCCGCCCCCAATTTAGTCTTCATAAAATATGGTGAGACCTCAGCAGGTGATTATTTTAAGTTGATCGTAACCAAAAAAAAATGAGATAATACCTTTGTTCAGAACCAGGTAAATTATTTTTGTACAATGATATTCTCAAACAGAAGTGTAAAATACATGAATCTGTGACAATTTAATCACAAGAGCTTTTATTCAAAAGACCTCAACCTTCTCTTATTTGTTATATTTGGGTGTTCACTTCCTTGCTATGTTTAGCTTCTATTGCCTCTCTTTCATGCGAGGAATAAAACAGTGGCAGTCTTAAATAATAATACTGCTGCAGTTTTCACTGTTAAAAATTTGAAGATTATAGAGATGATTTTTTTACACTGTGAGTTAAATTTTGAAAATCATTCAATGACATGTCAGAGGACTGATATTTCCCTATTCCCATCACCTGAAAGATAATAAATGGCTCCTAAGCCACCAGGATTTGAACAACTTTTCTATTAAATATGACTAAATAAAGAGAACGCATTTATACATATTTTGATTGGTCATCCCCAACAAAACCCAAGGAAAAATAATATAGATCACTAAGGCGAACCACAATAATTTTCATCCAAACACTGCCCAATGTGGATGAAACTCACCTACAATTTTACCTCAAATATGGAGAGAGAAAAGGACATTTTAGCCAAAAATCCTTGCGCATTTGTGGTGCCATGGGGGAGGCCATCACTGTTACAAGAAAGATGCCTCAGTGTATCTTCACTTGATGCCACCAAGCAATGCATTCCTGCGTCTGCCCTTCTTCCTCTTTTTTTTATTCCATACTTGGCAAGAAACATCCCGATTTGCCTCCCACATGAAACTCGACTTCAGAAGAGAGAGTATAATGGTGAGGCTGACAAGATTATTCTAGACATGACCACAATTTATTTTTTCATAAAAACATTTAGATATACTTAATACAAAATTTACATTCTGTATGTCTGTGCAAAAATTACAATATAAAATGATTTTAATAATCTAGATCATAAAGCCCATGTAGATTACAGTGCTTTGCAAATTGCAGGAAATCAACAAATACTTTTTATATAAAAGAAATGACTGGTGAATTGATGTATTTGATATCTTCTTTGTTTTACCAAGTGCAAATATGATTTCTAGGGAAAATAGTTATTTGTTGTTTGGGAAAGGGAAAAAAAAAACATGGGACCAAGGTATCTTTGAGCACGTATTGCCTGCCAGACATTATGCTAGGTATTTCACATATTATTGCACAAACTCTCATATCAAGTTAGGTATTGACATCTCATTTTATAGATTAAAAATAAAATAACTGAAACATGGGGATATTAAGGAATCAACAAGAGCAGTAAATTACAGATAAAGAGTTCAAAAAAAGTCAGAGTGACTGTAAAACCCATGTACTTTCCAGCATAGCTCATTTATAGCTGTATTAAAGCTATGATCTGCAAAACGTGGTATGCATATCCTAAGGGATACATGAAAATTGTCTAGTGTTGTGTGGGCATGGATAATTTTGAGAATGTTTCTTGCAAATCCTAAATTTCCATTTGTTTTCTTTTTTAACCTAAATTCACCTGTGTTTGTGGTATTTTGTTGATTCTCCTATTGTTTCAAAATAACTCTTTTTGCCACTAATAAAAATATAGCTCATAGCATTCTCAAATATTACTATTAATAGTCTGTGTTGCTTAGAGTGTACAAGTCTCTATTCTCCAAACAGTTCCAATATAATTGTTGAGGAATTCTGCATTAATCAAAGTACCATGAACCCACAATAGACATTGCATCTTTCCTGTATTATAAATATTTCCATTATGGGTAAAAAATGGCATTAGAAATAGAATTTTTTTCACAAATTTTAACACAGTGAATTAAGATATATCATACATTTGGCAACTGAGTAAGAACTTCCCCTAAGTATTAAAAAAATGAATGGTTTTGTTCTATAGAGAGAACTTGTGAAAACCAATTAAATAAAGCATTGGTAAAACACTAAGACAGGGGTAGTATATTTCATTTAGGGACCATATCATAAGAAGACATTTGAACTTTGCATATTTCCCAGGTTCCAAATATTCAAGAGTGTTTGCAAGTGTGTTTAGAAATACTGTCTGCTCCACAGTGTGCACGCGCTGTGTTTTGTTTATTCTCACTGATGCCAGTGAAGAGACTCTCCTCTTCATCACCATCTTGTCTGCATCTGCAGGTCAAAGGCTTCAGTGAAAATATATTTCAATCATGTAATATGAAAATATATTTCAATCATGTAATAACATAAAAACATATTACCAATGCTATTGCATTGATGAACAGATATTAAATATTAGATGATTTTAAAGATTTCTGAGTGTGCATGGCTGCGTCTAAGTAAAATAGTAATGAGTATGATTAATAATCATTACTTTGACCCTAGTAAAGTTTTCTTCTTTCTTCTTTCTTTTTTTTTGTACTCCTTCTGGAAATAAAGAAAGTGAATAACAACTTTCAGGAAAATGGTCTTTTTATAAATTGGTGTTTTCAACAAGAATGAAGAAGGATGGAATGGGATTTCAAGCTAATATTATTAAAAGTAAATTTGGAGGTCTGATAGTAATATTTTACATATAATCTATAATGAATCTAGTTAAACATCATTTATGTGAACAAGCTTTTTGATGCTTTCATTTATAAAAATGAGAAATAAAAATATAATTGATGATCTACACTTTCTAGTAGAGAACAAATAATATTCTTTCAGGAGTATTGAACTATAATATTTGGGGGAAAATAATTCATCTCATTAAGAAATACATTACTAACAAAATTAGTAACTTTTAATGCTGATTCACATTTAATAATATTTATAAAATATGTTACTTTAATCAATTTTGTGCTAATGACACAATCCACAAGATGTTTTAAAAGATTTAAAGACATAGTCAAAATAACTTTTTAAACATCATTTCTTTCTTTTCATACATATCTGTATTATATAAGTATACAAAGATACCTCAAAGAGCTGCAAGTAGACCTACCCTTTTATCAAACAATCCCATTACTGGGCATCTGCCAAAAGGAAAAAAAAGACATTCTATAAAAAGACATCTGTAATGGTGCTCACATGGTAGTAATATTCTCCAGGGATTAGGAGGGTTGGGCGGGGTGGGGGGTAAACTCACAACTAATGAACGCAGTGAGCATTGTAGAGGAAAAGGACAGCCTCGAATCCTCACTTGAGTGAGACAAAGACATAAAATGTAACCAAAATGTTTGTACCTTCATAATGTCCTGAAATAACAATTTTTTAAAGAGCCAAAAAAAAAAAAGGAAAAAAAAACATCTGCACTAGAATGTTTATAGCAGCACAATTCACAATTGCAAAGATGTGGAAACAACCCAAGTGCCCATCAATACGTGAGTGGATTAATAAAATGTGGTGTATGTATACCATGGAGTTCTACTCAGCCAGAAAAAGCAATGGTGATCTAGCACCTCTTGTATTATCCTGGATAGAGCTGGAGCTCATTCTACTAAGTGAAGTAACACAAAAATGGAAAAACAAGCACCGCATGTACTCACCATCAAATTGGTATTAACTCATCAACATTTATGTGCACATATAGTAGTAACATTCATCGGGTGTTGGGCAGGTAGGAAGGGGAAGGAAGGGATCGGTATATTCACACCTAATGGGTACACACTGTCTGGTGGATGGACATGCTTGACACTCTGACTTGGGTGGGGCAAAGACAATATATGTAACCTAAGCATTTGTACCCTGGTAATATGCTGAAATTTAAAAAAATGAAAAAAAAGAATGGGGCATAATTTTAAGACTTTATTGTTAAAAAAAAAATGGCCATGGTACATCTATATAATTATTATTACAGAGAGGACTATAATGATCATGTATAAACATTTGGACACAAAAGTAGATCACAATAAAATTATGAATGGGCTGTAGGAAAAAAAATTAGTTTGAGGAAAAAAGAAGAGATTTAAATGTGCACCATTTCAAGAACTTGTTGATCTTTTTTCTTATGGTGGATGTAAAATCACAATGATATTTGTATTCATTTAGTATATTTAAAGATTGATGTAACAGTTTCATTTTTAAACATGATATTTGCAATACACTAGAAACTATATTCTTTGTAACTTTTTAAACTGAAAATAAAGATTTTAAGAAGATACCTTAAAAATCAGTGAGAGGACACCTGACTTTTAACAATTCTGAGATTGTTAATATATGAGAAAAACAAACTGCTTAAATGCTACTGGATTAAGCAAATGACATAACATAGCTAGGGCACTTGGAGTTTGTTTGAGCCAAAGAATGTGAATCAAATGTGGCTATTTAGCCTCTCAGATGGTGAAGAGCAACAATACCTGAAAGTACCTAGGCGCTCAAAGCATGTAGTGGTTATACTTTTAAAAATTCTTTTGAAATTTTCTTTTTTTAATATTTTGGATTAAATTGACATTTGAAGCAATATTTAAATGAGGATAGTGTTTTGGGAAAGAATATAGAAAGATTTTGCCTGTATCTGGATATATTATAGTGTGAACTGAGAAGAATAACAGTAATAGCATTAACTAGACTCTTAGTGATTGTAGCACCTCTAATTGAAAATTTACATTATTTTATTTTTTACATTGAACTTTGTTTATTGATTAAAATTTTCAACGTGTATTTAACCCAATATACCATCCATATTGAAACACTTCGAATAATGTACCTTAAAAATTGACATTTTCTACTAGTAGTCATAATATGCATTATGTGAAGAATACAGAAGTATTTTATTTTTTTCATTTAATTATACAACATGCAAAAGCCCATGACCAGGTTGAAGGGCTACATCTGCCTTCCTCTCTACCCCATCCTTCTGGGAACCAGCCTATTATCTCATTTTGTACCCATAATAACTTTATTTCCTTTATCAAGATGAAGTACACATGGCATAGAGTAGTTAAATGAACTTGGCCAAGATCACTGTTACGGATTGAATTGTGTTTCCCTCAAATTTGTCTGTTGAATTTCTAAGCCCTAATGTGACTGCATTTGGAGATAGGCCTTAAGGTGGTAAATTAAGGTGGTATTTAAAGTTAAGTGAGGTCATAAGGATAGGGCCCTATGACTGGTGCCCTTATAGGAGGAAGGAGAGACACCAGGGATGCATGCCCCCAGAGAAAAAGCCAAGTGAGGGCACAAGGAGAAGATGGTCATTTCTAAGGCAAGGAGAGAGACCTCGGGAGAAACCAAATCTGCTGACACCTTGATCTTGGACTTCTAGGTTCCAGAACTGTGAGAAAATAAATTTCTGTTATTTAAGGCACCTATTCTATGGTATTTTGTGATGGCAGCCCAGGCTGATAAATGCAGATAGTCATTGAAGTGTTAAGAGGCAGAGCCAACTCTAAGTCATTTTGTGATAACTCAGAACATCGATCCTAGTAAATATGATACTTTGCAGCCACTTAAGCAGTTGTCGAAGTACACATTTTCTTCTCGTATTAACTATCGAAATTGGCCTTACATAAACTCATACAAGGTTTTAAGTACCTTGCCCCAAGCTGTATAGCCATTATGTGGCGAGGCCTGGATTTAAACCTGGGCAAACAGGTTTTTAACTACTTCATTGCAATTGCTTCAAATATTAATATATCTAATTTATATTCTCCTTAAGTTAAAAATTTGTAGTTTGCCTAGAGTTAAACTTCTGGACTAAATTCCTGTTATTTTAAGGCAGTTTTTTTCAAGACTGCCAGAACATTCAAAGACAAGAGTATTAGATTTAAAGTCTTGATAACCAAATAGAGAGAATCATGTTACCATTCACACTTTTCATGATTTTAATATCACTCCCCAAACCTGAAAATTCTTCTGAAAACTGACTAGGCTTTATCACAGGTTTTCAAAGCATCTGTAATGTTGTAAAATTATTGGAAATCTAAATCATAAATGTGTAAAATGCCAACATTCCTGTTAAATGACTAAGACCTAGTTAAATCAAGTCTCATTCAGGGAAAAATATAATAATCAAATGTGAGTGATTGAGCTGGTAATTAAAGGCCTCCACTGTGTCCAATTTTTAAACACCTGAAAGCAAATTATTCTCTAATTTAGCATTAATGCTGACAAGAGATGGAATAAACTTGTTCACATTAGACAGGCCTACTGCCGGAGGGAAATAAATAAAAAAAGCTTAAATATTTTTCAGTACCGAAAGACCAGAGAGACAACTTAGAGATTCTCACAGAGGATAATCAACCATGTTTCTTTCTTGGCTAACTACAAAATATTCTTCTCTATTTATTTAAAAACAAAAGAGAGAGTATAATTTTCCATACAAAATCAAATATAATTTAATTTTATTATTCCTGTAGCAAATTTAAGCCAAAAAATAAAATAAAATGAACAAACAATAATTTAATGTCAGTGAACTAACTAATTACAGTATTTACTATTTCAAGTTGCACTTTTCCGCCATAGTCTGGCTGGGATTAATTAAATCTCCCTAAGTGGAACGGATTTAAAGGCTGAAATCCTACCAATTGAAAAGTCAGACCAAAGGCCATGCCTAGTTATTTTTCTGCTGCACACAAGCAACACTAAAGTCAGTGCACAAAAATTAAGTTAATGAAACATCATATTAATAAAAGCAGTAAAGATATGAAGATCTGGTCATGCCCATTTGCCTACTCTGCCCACAGCCTTGCTAAGGGGCAACAGCTGTCCTATGTCCCTGTGCTCCAAGCCCAAAACAGCCTATAGCAGAAGACTATCAGACAATATGGGCTAGGAGTTAAATGAGAGCAATATTAGCAAAAGGAAGCCAGAGTCGGGCCTCAACAATCTGAAACCTTCTCAGGGTTTGGCTTATGCATTTGCTTGTTTGTTTGTTTAGTTTTTGTTTGTGCATCTATGTTTCATATTTATGGGCTGTAGACAGCTTCTCCTGGCTTGCGTAGACCCCATGCAGGAGCCCTAAACCTTTCCTGAAGCCAGTTCAGTCTTACTTTAATAGCCACCTGAGTAAAGGCTAAATAGATTATCTGAGATTTGTTTGTTTATTTATACAGTAAGCATGTGTAAGCTATATTTCATGGTTTTTCCATTTTTGCCCTTATAGTCCAGTCATGTGCTTGGGAACTGTAGGGATTGCTTTGGACACGTGGCCCCTGGGACAGACATGGCTTGGAGGATTAGAGGTAGTCAGGCTGGCAAAGCCCAGAGATTTTCTTTGCATAGTGTACTTATGCCAGCAGTAACTCTTGGCTTCGGAGTTCTCCCTCTGCTTCCCTTAGGGGAAGGTCAATTGGCTACAAGAGCATATTGTGAATCTATCTTTAGGAACAGCTTGCCTCAGGAAGATTAATAGCACCAAATGGATCTTTCTGCCTGCTGGAATTGGGTAACTAAGAAAACAAGGTAAGAAGCAGTAGCACTATTCCTAGAAATAGGAGCTGTATTATGCATCTTTGTTTGTGTGTATAAGGAAGAACACTTGCCCCAAATCAGATTCTCTTGGTTTAGACCAGGGATTTGCAAACTACTACCTATTATTTGTACAGCCCATGAGCTAAGAGTTGTTAGAAAACACCACAAAACAGACAATGACAACAATAACAAAGAATATGCCAGCAAGAGGCCAGCAAAGTCTGAAATATTTACCATCTTGCAAAAAATGTTTGTCAACCCCTGGCCTATGGGCACTACTACTAATCAGCATTATGAGTTGCAAATAAAAAGAAACTGCCTTTGGATAATTTAAAGGAATTCCTACCAAGACCATGTATCTCATAGCTGCTTTGGTTTGACTAGGTTTGAAGGCTCCCAAATAGAGGAATTTTTAATTCAGCAGTATAGTTTGGTCACAAAGATACCACTGTTGCTATTGTAAGGCATAGACACCATAGCTTGTTCCATCAATATTATCAATGGTTGATGCTTTTCCTGGAAGTGCTTTGGCTGCTACTGCTAGAAATGGGACTTAAAGCCTACTGCTCCCACCACCCTCACCAAAATGGATTGCCTACCGTCCAGCACAACTTGCTTCTGATTTAGTAACTCTAATGGACTGGATGATTGGTGGAACCTCAGTCATCTTCCTGTGTTCAAAAAGTATGGGTAGACAGGAAAATAATTAGTGCTCTCTGTGTTAGCTTCTGTTGTTATTGTAGTACTTCTCATTCTAGGTACCACAGGGATGATTCGGTACCTTAGTAATACCACATGTAACCCAGCAATTTATTAGAGCAGGGGCCATAAATAAGAAACAAAAACTAGTTGGTCAAAAAGGAAAATGGATTAGATGTGCAGAAAGAAACACAGATGCCATGAGAAATTGCCTCATCCCCCAGAAAGGCATGCCTGATGATATTTTAATTCTTGTCATAATTCTTACAAGGTTTAATTTTTCTGTCCTTGGATTTCCATGAGATTCCCTTTTATTTCCCAGACAGATGCTTTCTTATACAAACTAATAGGAAAAGGATATATTTAAAGCCCGGTAAGTTCTAATTGGAAACATTTTGCTGTTTCTTCTCCACTTACCTCCCATATTATTTATGAATCTTATGGCTATAAGTAACAGAAACAGATCAACCAAATTTAGAAGGATTTTAGGAGTCTCCTGTAACCCAAAGATAGGAATTATATGGTTCTTAAGAATATCTCCGTTAGGATTTTGTCTTCCTGTTATAACTTAGTTTAGTTCTATATACCTCAGTTTAATTTTTTTTGCTCAGCACAGATAGGCTTTAAAACAAAAAACAAAAAACCTTGTGAGTATCGTGACAAGTGGTTACCTTTGGCCTTTAACTTTTGCAATTTTAGCCACAGAAAAAGAAGGAAAATATGTTTTGTCTATCCAAAGACCAAAATTTTAGCGAAATGACTCACTGACCTAACTTGCATGGTCATCCATGAATAGTCAACTAGGGCCAAGGAAGTTAACGTTTTATCCTTGGCCTGTTTTGGGGCAAATGTTCTTCCTTATACACACAGATAAAGGTACATAATCCAGCTCCTGTTTCTAGGAATACATTATCTATAGAAAAGTCATTATGTAATCAGACACAATGGTAAGTGCCATAAGAGAATGATGTACTTATGTGTTGTCTAGTACACCCAGTAAGAAAAAGGAGAGACAGGGAGAGGAGCCAAGATGGCGGATGAGACAAGCCGCCAGTCAGAAGGTCTCTGCAAAAAAGACGAATTTTAGAAGAAAGAGAGAAAAAATAAAC
>NW_012139636.1:3883521-3886460 GCF_000956105.1 Propithecus coquereli
GATAATTTAAATCTCACCTGTATATTGTATTCAAAATACACATTTTAAAAATTACCCTGTAACTGGCTTATCTACAAAGCTCCCACTCATAAATTAGTGGGGAGAAGATAACTAAATGTTCAATTTGATTTCAACCTAACTGTCATATGATAATTTAAATCTCACCTGTATATTGTATTCAATATATCTTGTTTTAAATATCCTGTGGCTCAGATAATAATAAAACATCTTCAGGTGCCAGCCACTCCCCAAATAACTCCCTTTTCATAGGAAGATGATTTGTTATGTACATAATTAATACATAAATGCTTGGTGTCCAAAGGCAAAAAAAAAAAAAAAATACTAAGATTTCCTTTGAATTATTTCCTGAGGCTTACTGTATGGTTACTAACAGCACTAGATACTTTATTTTAGATATTCAAAATGTTCATATCAATAAATAAAGGAATGTTTTATCATTTAAAAACCCCGAATAGTAACAAATGGTTTCATATGCACACCTACAAAAGGCATACATATTTTTTCTTTATCAAATTTCTCCTTAGCAGAGAAAATCCTTCCAAAGATGAAGATAAAATCCTATATGTTTTAAATAACCATCATGATTGCGAATTTCTGGTTAATAGACTTTGTATTCCACTTCCACCCTGAAAAAAATAAAAAATAGAAAAGAAAAAGGAAAAGTCCACCTCCCCCTATAAGCTGCAATACTTGGGAAACTGTTCAAGATACATGTAATTGTATCATTTGGTTTCATTTCTCAGTATTCAGCATAATGAACATAGTTGTGTTCCCTTGTCCACCTGGGCCCATTCTCGTGGATCTCTTCCCACACACCCATGGATGCACTGGGCTGTAACTTATTGAGTAGAGTTGTATTTGCAATACAACTATAATCAGTTGTGATCTGTTCTTGTACGAACCATGCTATAAAATTATATTATAGTGTATGCTCCATTAAGCACAATAGCCATTTTCAAGTGTAAATTCAAAACATTTCCCATTATGAGTTATTAAGCTTACAGGTTAGACCCACTTTAGAACAGGCTTCTAAAGTTTAGGAGTTGTATTTGTGCTTATCAGAATAATCTAGCCCATTAGGGGTTTCAAATTTATTCTGGAAAATCAAGAAAACAGCTTCGCTAATGTCATTTCTATTATGCTTGGAACATCGCCTGAACTAAAGCGTCATGGGACTAGTCAGCCTCCACGAGTTTTGGCATTTGCCCTTTCTTCCTGGATTTCACCAGCTCTAAACTGACAAACTAGCCTAAGGAAAATGTACATTTTGGAACTGGTGGACTTTCAGTAGCTATTTTATCTCCCCACATTCAATTTGAATATTGACAATTTTTGCATAAATATTTTTTTTTTCTTTTGAGTTGTTAGCCACAGATTAAGTCCAACCTAACTGTAGGGACTGACTGATAAGGCAAATTATTTATCTTCCTGTCCTACAATCTACACACTCAGGAAAACTCATTTACTATGAGTAAATGTTTTTAACTATCATGGTTTTACCTCCAATTTGTAAAATCTTCTCAAGTCTAACGTCAGCTGGTAGCTCTTTCCTGACATCTTGGCCTGAAGATCCAATGTTTTAAATAAAATGTTCACTCTTGTGTCCCCTTCAAAATGGAATTTATCAACGTCTTCAAATGTTCCGACAGTTCAACATGCATAGAAAACCAGGACTACCTTCAGATCAAGCTCAGAGGGCTCCAAGTCCAAATGGGATATGAAGGGAGGAGGGAAGGGAGGATGGGAGATGGGCCCTAGGCACAGCAGATCACTGAGAAAGTTTACAATAGGAGGCTGGTGTTAGCATATGCTGGGCTTTACATTCCTGTGTCATCACTATGCTCTGATATACCTGGGCACCAATGTCTATCACAAACCTGAATCTGACTTACGATGTCTTCTAATTGGGTACTTTTACCTATCACAAACACTGAATCTGGTCTGTAGAATCTTCAGTTTATCTGTTACCAGGAGCATCACCCTGCCACATGTCACCACTCACGACACCTGAATTTAGGCCACAGAATGAGTATTCTAAGAAGGAAATTGAACTCTTCTAACCTTGGAAACTGGCTAGATATCATGACCTGTATGTCTTCTTTCTTTCTTTTGGGCCCATCAGAAGAAACAAATACATAATGAATGGTAGGCATGTTTCTATGAATATCAGTCATTTGATTAATGAAAGACATCTTTCTTTTGGACAATACCTCTTAAGAATGTCTACTTTATACTTATCTTGATCCCATGTATCATTCTCGGAGGGAGAGTCAAATAGCATATGTTAGCTGGATAGTCTAAGTACCTTACTGTTCCTTTTCTCAACAATGCTGCTTGTCTGAATCCTTAAATCCAAGGGAGGAAGAGAAAACGTGAATCAGATCAGAAAAATTGTCTGTCAGTCTCAAAGGAAAGGTAAAGATCATTAAGGGAATTCTGAAAATAGAATATGAACATCTACCTGAAAAAGTTCTACTTTGGAGCTAGAGATATTGAAGAAACTCATGATTAAAGGGAAAGTTCAGGGGATTATCTCAGAAGAACCTGATCCTTTCCTTTCAGACTTGTTGGGCTCCTTTGAAAGACCTGTTTACACCATGCCCAATGCCACCCATTGCCATCACCAGGGTGCTTTTCCTAAAATAGAAATCTGCTCATGCCATTTCCTGTTTAAAATCCTTACTGGTTCTCCACCCTCTTCAGGAAAAATCCCATGATGTACCTTGGCACATAAACCATCTGTGATTTGTCTGCTGCTCCACCATACCCTGCCCCAATCCAGCCTCTCACCCACCATCTCGTGATTCACACACCCCTTTCTCCTTTTAATGCAAACCATGGGCAGTAGCCTGAAGTGTCATGATTTGTAATCTGTATTTGTATCTTTTTACACAAGGCACTCTCTCTCTCTCCATAAT
>NW_012139636.1:3886510-3888535 GCF_000956105.1 Propithecus coquereli
AGACACAATGGTAAGTGCCATAAGAGAATGATGTACTTTTGTGTTGTCTAGTACACCCAGTAAGAAAAAGGAGAGACAAGAAAATTTTTTTTTTAACTTGATACCATACTATTCTCAGAAGTAACTATTCTTAGAAGGTCCAAATAAGCCAGGTGTCTCTTTTCAATTAATATAAGGATTTTTAACTTCAGAGTTAGAAAGGCAAAAGCATACATGTGATTTGAGACTGGCAGATTCCACATTTTACAATGACCACCAAACAGTTTATTATGATGCTTGTAATTTAAGCCTAGTGATATAATTATATTCAGAAGGACTCAGAAAAGGACTTTTCATTCTCTTTCTCCAAGAATGTGTGAAAACTCAAATCCAAATGTCATTAAAAGAATTGTCTCTGTGCTAGTATTTTTCCAGATTTCTTTTTTGAAGTTGTCCAGCATTTGTATTCCTTCTCTGGCCAGCTGTGTCTGCTGACTTTATTGTGGTACTGAAAGGGGAAATTTATTCTTCCATAATTTGGCAGAAAGAACATCTTCAGGATTAGGGTTGAATGCAACAAGAGATTCTGCCTTGGAAAGCAGCTTTGGTAGACTTATGCTCTCTGCATGATATGCGCATCCTTTCTGGCAACAATAGCTCATGGTGTTTTCTGTTTAACTGTTCCATGGCTATGCAAAATATTGCAGAAATAAGAAGGAAGTCACTGATTCAACAGTCTAGAAGGATATCTTAGAAGAGATGGCATTTGAACTCTTCCCAAAAGAAAATAAAGACATATAGCTATTTTAAGCATGTACTAAGATGCCAATTTCTTGGCCAATGCCATATTCTTTTTCACCCTACTGCTGGTCAATATTATTTTTTTCCATGTGAGGAGCTAAAAATTAGCTCAACTAGTTGGTATAGATGTTTAATTGATAACCATGAGGACCCAGCAAAATATTGAATTCTGCAGCAACTTTCCTGAGGTATAGGAAAACTTTCATTATAGTTAACTTGGCTCTTGATCAGTTTTAATTCAAATTCTGTAAATCACCTTTTGATCTAGCAATTTTAGAATATAGTTTTTTTCCTACTAAAATATCAAAGAAAAATAGCTCACTTAGAAGGATTGGCGAAGCAAGAAAACATATAACAAGAAGCATATAATGGATTATGTAGATAAAGTTGAGTAGGAAGAGATTCGGATGCAAGGAGGTGTTTGAATTATCAGAGGTCACTGAGTCTTTGAGACTCTCTTGGAGTTAGAATTATGCTTTAAGACCTCAGCATACCAATTAAAGAAGCTGACTTTTGAGTGTTTGGTGCCTTGTCTCTTCATTTTTCTAGAAGAGAAAGTTTAGAATTAGAGTATAACTCTGCACAGGAAGCAAGAATTCTTGAAAAACTTTGTGGCTTTGACATAGATAAGCCCTTCCCCAACTAGAAAGGGAAACCATTTATTTTATCCAATAGTGTGTACTCGAGTGTGGTATCTCAAGTTCCCTGATCAAGCAGATGGTAAAATGGGTGATATGATCCATGATCCAACCAATGTTGAATCCAAAATACATACAAAACAAAATAACCTTCTTTCATAAACTAGTAAGACAGGGCAAGACAGGACGTGCCTCCTAAAAAGTTTTGTGTGAGAATGGAGACTTACTGAGCATAGACTTCCATTCATTTCCCACAAAATACTCCCTTACACATCAATAGACACAGATCATACAGGCCAAAATGAAAACATGTGACATAATGTCCTGCAATCAATATAAGATTTTTTAGATATAGATGAAGATTTAATGTCCTAATACAAAAACATAGCTCTAATTACCTCATGAAAAATCCTATTTGCTTACCAATCTTAGGTTAACAAAATAAATTCAGCAATGAGAGCTCAATGAATCTAGTTAGAGCTCAGATTCTTACTGATTCTTAGGAGGGGAGGTCTTTTATAATTCTCATAAGCTGTGGAATTGAGCAGAATGTATTCTTTATCAATGTAGAGATGGTTTATTGTTTATTTTGTTCTGCTCCTTAGTG
>NW_012139636.1:3903534-3904614 GCF_000956105.1 Propithecus coquereli
GTTGTGCCAGTAACTATAATTTTATACTACTCATTGTACTTGATCTCCTTATTAATATTTCCCAACTCTGCAGACCTGAGGTAATCCAAATATTAGATATTTCCCATGACTTATTGATTAGATACTGATTGCCATTCCAGAAGAGTCATCACCAAATTTTTAACTTTAGTCTACCATTCAACTGAATTTAGTTCAGCAAGGTCACTTATCTCTGCCGACTGAACTACCTTGGGATTTGCTATCAATAACAAATGGATTAATTTCCCACCCGTGCTTGAGGAAAGATCTTCCCCTGTCCCACTCGTCTCTCACTAAAGTGGAGGTTTTGCAATGCGATAACCACTCCATGCTGCAGAGGTAGTCCTGGGTTGTGACAGTAAAGGCATATGAGAAAGACATGGAAGAACCATGCGGTAGCTGTACACACCCACCTGTAGAGTCTTCTGTTTACATGAGGAGTTTTACTTAGAGGGACAAGCAGCTGATTGACCTCGCAAAAAGGAAATCTGTCTTTTATCAGTATGATTACTTTGTTGCAGTGCATTTATTTATTCATGCATCTGCTACATCAGTGTCTAGCTTATAGTAGGGGCTTCATTAATATTTATTGGATAAATACGTGGTAAAAGCCATTATACTACCATGTTGTTTTGCAGAGAAAGCTCAGCCTTGCTTACAGATTCAAGGACACCACCACACAAGAGTGTCAGTTTACACTTGGCTTTCTTGATCTGCATGTTGAAGGACACTGCTCAGCCACAATGAGACTGTATTTCCCCCAGGTTTTTATTCAGTGTTATGTAGTATCACATTGACTGTTTTATTTTCCCATGACAAAGATGAAGTTTCAGATGGGTTCGAAGTATCAGATGTAAACTCCAGGCTGATTGAGCATTCCGGTTCAGGTGTTTCCCAGTCCTTTGCAGACATGGAAACATTTCCCTGCAGAATCCATTATCCTTTTTAATGCAAAAGCCTAAAACTTTCTGATGCCAACTTTATGCACCCAAAGCATTGCAGATTATCTATATCAATTGTAATTGTCATTGCAATTAAGAAAAAGAAAAACATATATTTAGA
>NW_012139636.1:3912248-3913463 GCF_000956105.1 Propithecus coquereli
GGCTAAACCTCACTGGGCCTCAATTTCTTTTTAAATTGGGAACTATAATAATATACCACATGTTTGTTGTGATGATTTAAAATGATAGACAAATAGATAGCTCAGCCCTTAAGAAATCACACTTGAACCCTAAGGTAAGAGAGGTATAACAATTCAGTATATTAAATACAATATTTAAAAAAACTTTACACAATGGTTGAACATAGTTTATCAGGGTCCCCACTGATATAAGACAGTGCCTTCAGAATGCATCCATGTGCATACATACATCCAGGCACACGCGCACACAAGCGCACACAGGTATGTTCAGGTACACATACAAAGACTGCAAATATTAGCTGGTGCAGGCGATGATAGTGTTCTATTGTTGTCCCTAGTGTTAGTGGTAGGTTCAGGGAGTGGAGTTATCTCTGATTTTGGTTGGAATGAAAAGAAATAGGAAACAAGCCAGGGAGTGCACAAGGAACAGCAGAAGTAATAGTTACCTTTAAAAAGATTTAGTCAGACCATTCTGGAATTACGGGAAGAGACTGGGTAAAGAAGAGGGAATTTTCACAATCAAAAACTATATAAATACTCTTTTGTCATAGTGATTTTTTACCTCACTTTTATTCCGGAGATTTTAGTTGACTAAGGACAATGAGTTCCATTTATACTCATAGGCTGTACACCTGGGTATAAATGTACTTGACTGCTGGTCCAGGTCCGAACTAATCCTTCACTTGCATCATGATCCTGGCAGCCATCAGAGGCCAACGTGGATGCTAAAGGTCTGTTCATGGTCATTTCACCAGGGCCTCCTCCTGACTCCATTCTTTCTCTGTTTAATGATTAATTTTTAGTCAGTCTACCATTTGGGGCCTTTGTCCTTTGTCTATAGAATTTGATTCCCATGATTTGTCCCAAAGCACGGTCTTAAGACTACAATAGCACATATATCTACACACACACACATATTATATTGGAATTAAATGTTACTCTTTTCTAGATAACTTTGAAATAGTAACTGGCAAAGATGCTGGACTATTATAAATATTTATTAGACAATCATTAAGAGTTTGACATGCAAGAGTCCAACAAAGACGCCCACTATAATTCAATGAAGCTATCCTATATTCTTGAATAATTATGGCTCTTTAAAAATCTTAATGCCATTTTTCATTTGACAAAGTAGAGAAAAGCATAAAGAAGAAAATTTTCACCTCCAATAGAGTG
>NW_012139636.1:3913513-3915235 GCF_000956105.1 Propithecus coquereli
TGAAAACTGGATACTTCTTCCTTGATTAAAAAAAAAAAAATGAAGATGTTTCCTTAAATAAACTAACAAAGAATTATTTTAATAGTGCAAAAAGCCGTGAAGTCTTTTTCAATCTAAGGTAAAATGTGTAGGTATATGTAATTCCTCATCCTTGAATTGCTATTATTTAAATTCACTATGAATTTCTTGATATGAGCATCATTTAAAAGCCTCAGGCTAAACTGCACAACCCAGTAACTTGACAATAATACTTTATTATTGGAGATTTTTAATTTGTACCATCTTAGACTGGGATAACTTGCAAAGGTTATAATTCAATTCGTAATATTTAGGCATCAAAGTTGTTTTCAAAAGCCAAGATGCAAAGTCAAAAGATTGGAAAGTGAGAATGAATTCACAATGAGTAATTATGTTCCCATCTGGAAATGGCATAAATAAAAGTAAATGAATTAAATGACCTTTCTTATTTGCATATTTAAAGACTAACTAGAAACAGACTGTTTGAAATTACTTCCATTCGAATAAATTGCATAACCTGAGAAGTTTGCATTTTAGAGCCCTCCATTTTATAAGAACAATCACAGCATGAGATTTTATTCAGATATCATGTTATTCTGTCCAGTAAAGCCACAATTTGGGAACTCAGTTATAGCTCAAGTGAGCATTAATAGTACCTTTAAGTATATATTGCAAATTGCCATGTTCACATATTTTTCAAATGGCCACACTCATGTTATGTGGTAGATATACAAGGAGAATGCTACAAATAATCATTTGTGTATGCAATTACTTTTTGTGCCAAAACTCCTTCTGACAAAGGAAAGAATAAGACATTTATACTGTTGTTAGCTTATCAAATTGAGAAAAATAAGCCAAATAAAAACTGCCAAATTTTTCACAAGCCTCAAAGCTGGATGTATGTTGAAAAAATTTGTATGCAAAATGTCAGAAATTTTGACTAGGGATATTTCTACTTTCTCAAACTGCAGTGAAATTACTACAAAGGTAGAAGAGAAGGAAGACGATAAAAAAAAAAACTTGTAAATACCTAGGAAAAAATACATGTACTACCATGAATGGTGAGGAATGTCTCCAAAAAGGGATGTCTATAGGATGAGGTTGATGGAGAAGTGAGAACTAACCCCAAATTCACACTGGTTGATTACACGAGATGTGAGAGATTTTCTGTCTATTGGGAAAAATAATTTCAAGCCCAGAGACAACAGGCACAGGAAGCACAATCAAACCATACAAAATTCCCAAAATAATTAATTGAAGGTCTCCTATGGAAGAGATGGGCAGCTCTCCCTGAATAAGCTTCAGATACCTATAACAAACGGTAATTAAAACAAATGAAACAAACAAAAAAACGAAGCAACTAACATAACATCAACCTGGAGTGAAAGAGAGAAGATATTATACTTAGATTGCTTTATGTCTTCCCCTTGAGGAAACCTAAAAGACCCGCTGACAGTCACCATATCAGATTGCTTGCCTGCCATGTCAGAAATAAGTCTACTGTAGAAAGATATGAGTCATCAACTCCGATTTCCTCATCTCTTTTAATTATACTTGACTTAGAAAAGTCCAGCATTTGATGAAGCAAAGGTATTTTGAGCGACCACTATATTTTTAGAAACTGGTAGTTAGAGTTTTTGCACATGTCGCCTTGAAAAAATTGTGAAGATCTAAGTATTTCCTGTAATCTTACAAACAGATATC
>NW_012139636.1:3925805-3932325 GCF_000956105.1 Propithecus coquereli
ACATAAGATGATGAAATAAATAGGTATGGACCACCTCCCCAATGCAGCCACAAACTCATATAATGAAAAAATAAAATAAATCAATAATAGCTGAGAAAAAGCAGATGGAAGTGGAGGAGTTGGAACATAAGGAAAAGGAGGAGAAAATGACAGAGAAGAATGAGAAGGAGGAGAAGAATGAAGAGGAGGAGAAGGAGAACATACAAGGCTTAAATGAAAAGAGAACTCAAAGGTGGAATGATCACCAACTATTGTTGGTTTAGACTCCTTAAAGGCACTAAGAACCAGGCCTGGAATTTTAAAAACCATACTGATGTTAAAAAGAAGAGATGTAGCTATTATGAAGCTGGGAAGTTGGAATTCAATTCCCTTAATACATCCAGATTATGCATATGGTTCCTATTGACAAGAAGAAAGTCGACTTAAAAATGCTACTTACTGCTCCAGAGAATCAGAGTTTGCCAACCGACTGGAGATCTGCATGGTGTGTGTGTGTGTGTGTGTGTGTGTGTGTGTGTGTGTGAGTGTGTGTGTGTAGGGGGTGTTAGTTGTTTCATGATATGGAAAAACTAAGTGCATACCTCTGCCAAAGCAAGGTGTGAATTTATACGCAGGCATACCTTGTTTTATTGTGCTTTGTTTTACTGTGTTTCACAGATACTGTATTTTATACAAATTGAAGGTTTGTGGCAACCCTGTGTTGATCAAGTCAATCAGCACCAACAGCATGTGATCACGTGTTTGTATGTCACATTTTGGTAATTTCACACTATTTAAAACTATTTATTGTCATTATTACAATATTTGTTACGGTGATCTGGGATCAGTGATCTTCAACGTTACTATTATAATTGTTTTGGGGTGCCATGAACAACACCCATATAAGACAGCAAACCTAATCAGTAAAAGCTGTGTGTGTTCTGGATACTCCACTGACCAGCAGCCATTTGCTCCCTCTCTCAACAGGCCTCCCAATTTCCTAAGACAAAACAAATTGGGCCAGTTATTAACCTTGCAATGGCCTCTAAGTGGTCAAGTGAAAGGAAAAATTCCACATCTTTCACTTTAAATCACAGTCTAGAAATGATTAAGATTAGCGATAAAGGCAGGTAGAAAGTCAAGATAAGCCAAAAGCTAGACCTTGTGCCAGACAGTTAGCCAAGTTGTGAATGCAAAGGAAAAGTTCTTAAAAATTTAAAAGTGTTCTTCCAGTAAATGCACAGATGATAGGAATTGAAACAGTGAAAACAGCTTTACTACTGATATGCAGAAGGTTTTAGCGGTTTGGATAAAAGATCAAACAAGCTATAACATTCCTTTAAGCCGAAGACTTATCCAGAGCAAGGCCCTGACTCTCTTGAATTCTGTGAAGGCCGAGGGAGGTGAGGATGTTGCAGAAGAAAAATGTGAAGTTAGCAAATGCTGGTTCATGAGGTTTAAGGAAAGAAGCTACCCCCATAACATAACAGGACAAGATGAAGCCGCAAGTGTTGATGTAGAAGCTGCAGAAAATTGTTGAGATCCTGAAGGAGCACTTCCTGGCTTTGCCCAGAGTAGTGCAGCTCGCACGGCCATCTGACTGTCCCCTCTACTGACAAAAGGAGGCACAAAAACAGACAGAACCTCTGGATCAAGAGAAGAAAGATTGTTGACTCCCTTTTTCTGGGCAACCTAAAAAAGACAAAAATAAGAGTTACTGCAGTAATTTCAGCTCTTGTTCCGTGGTGTCCTTTCTATCTAAGTTTCGCTATTGGTTTTCTCTGTTTCCCTCCGACACCCACAAAAACGAGCAGTTTTTAAAGGTGTTGGTATGAGTGGCTTTTCCCATCCAAGGCTCATGACGGAAAGGACAATGAATTCTTCTGGAACTTTCCAGGCTCTGTGTTCAAACAAGTCGCATGACCTCTCAGAGCCGGTTCTTCAACTATAAACTTCGAGAGGAGCACGTTGCCTCCCTCGCGTGAGACACCGCAGCCCAGAGCTGGACACCGTGACGCACAGACCTGAGTTCAAGTCCCGGCTCTGTCCCAACCACCGGCTGTGAGCTTCCCAGTCCCTCCAAGCTTCTCTTATTCAAAAAATGCACAGAGGACTTCTTTATAAACAGTATATACAAGACAATTCGTTAGACTCTCAGAAATATTCTCAAAATCAGAATAGTGAGACAGATTTCAGTTTTTAGACAAAAACTGGAAATTTTTTACCAGCCTCATTATTTCCCTAGTGAAATTCCTACCTTAAAAAAATGTCATGTGGAGCTGGAGAGAAGTATGTCTTTAATAATCTAATTTATAATCAAACATTATTTTTTTGTTAATGTGGGTAAAGAGAGATTATATTATGATACTATGGCATATGTCTGATAATACAAACAAGTAGTGTAGTACAGTTCTGCCTGGAACACTATGATTTATTGACTAAAAAAAAAAATCTCATCATAATAATCCCAAGAAGTCTAGGTGATACTTACTAAAGATTGATGTCATCCTGTTGTATTTCGTGACACTCAAAATAGATTTACATGGCCAGTTCTTTCTTGTCTTTATTTTTTCTTAAGGAGAATCCTATGCTATTGTCAGAATTTGTAATGTTCGGACTTGCAGGGATTAGAGGCTAGAATGGTTTCAGTAAATGACTAAGGATTTACAATTAATAATGCTATTCAAGTACAATTTTCAAGTTCAATTACCAAATTATTTACTAACCCAGTTATTCAGGCATCCAGTTATTCCTGCTATTTTTGATTGTAATAAATTGAACACAATTTTTAATTTTAAATTAAATGTTGAGATATCTGGTACATTTCAGGGTAAATAAAATAATCTGAATCCTTGGAAGGCATTTTGTCTTTAGAATTGCTCTTTGAACATACAGAGACCAGCCTCTGCCTAATCCTCTAATAGACATGCCTATTGTGAGGTTGTCTATACGTGTTGCAAACAAGCCAGCTTTGCTATCATCTTCAATAGATTTCTTAATTAAGCTGCCAATACTGTCAATAATAGCTCACAGTTGTTTTAGAAATAAGACTTTCAGTCTCTCAAAATTTTTTATTCAAAGATGAAAGAGGTTAATGTACCTATTTTGTGTAAAGTATAATTCTAGCTTTTCCACGTATTACATTCTTTTATTTCAAATCTTCTCAAAAGTAGATTCTCTAAACGCACAAACTGAGGGACAAGAAGGAGATCTCAGAAATTTTCCAATTGGAACTTGAATTCACGCTTATCTGATTGCCAAGCCCACACTCTCCATTTATTCATATTGCATAATAAAGATTAATTAAACTTCTGTTGTGCCCAAGTCCATATGCCAGGCTTTTCAGGTTTCTTTATTGAGAACTCTTACTCCATCAGTGAAATAAAAATTCAGATTAAAAATGATTTGAAATTGTTTTTCTACTCACCTACAAATCACGCATATATAAAGCCTTCTGGAGCTTTCTATCTCACCGGAATAATATTTACCAAAAATTGGAAATATTTTCAGTTATTCTAGAAACGGATTACTCTGATTGCTTTGATTTATTCCAAGAAAGTAAATTTCACTTGACTTGTTTTCTTTAAGAACTGCTTGCCAGCGGTGATATGCCACCTTTACAGGTTTTTATTCTATTGCTTAAATTACAATGATAGTAACAACTTTTTCACAGTTTACCTGTATATATGTATTACTCCAGGCATTCATTCTGGATTTAAAATTTACTAGGATCTCTAATTTTATGCTAAATGAAAGATTGTCCTAAAATACATATGTTTCCATTTGGAATAATAAAGCCAAATCTTGTGTTTCAGCTTTCCAATAAAATGCAGATTTTGCATTAAATATAACCACCTATATTTCAAAGGGCTGAATAAAATAATACTTAGAAAGTCATTCCAGTCAGTTAATTAGAGCAAAGGGGGAAAGTTCAATACCAAAATGTTCTTGGATGTATTGCATTTTTATTTGATTATGAGCAGGATTCATTTTCATTTAATTTGCCAACATGTCTCTCAGTGTTTCATTCTTAGATAAACAAGTGACTATAGGCATTTTGAGCCAATTACTCTCATTCTGTTCCTAAATTGGCATTAATACAGTAGTTGAATGGAATGGGCTCATGCATATTAATGCATTAATGATAATCAATAATGTCAACAAGATTGCTATATCCATACTTTGTTTCTATGCTTGAGACTAAGGAACTTGATCAGTTTCTTGCTGCATGGTGCCTTTTCTTCTTGGAATCCACTGTCATCTCACTCACCAACAGGAAATTCAGCTTTGTATCTACCAGCTCAATTGGATGCTGAGATATGGCATCGATAGAACAAAAACATTTTAATAATTTTGCTCTGGTCCTGTATTTCTACTTATCTATGTTTAATGCTTTGGACAACACTCTAACTACAGCATATTGTGACTTTTATGGCGGGAGTGGTTGTCTTCAGACCTGATATGTTCTGCCATCAAGCCGCACGCTCATGTGTTTTAATGGTCAAGTGTCCGATGGTGATAAAAAGCTTAAGACTAAAATTTTTGCATTGAAGAACTCAAGCCCTACAGGAAGATAGACATGGGATGTAGTCACAGCTGTAGTAGATGTGTTAACTTGAGTACACCACTTAAACTTCATGTTTGGTTTTTCAACTCTAAAATAAGAATGATAGTAACAACTTTTCTATAGGGTTGTTATGAGGATTAAATGAGATAGTTCATAGCATATATCATTGAATAAACCCTTATGTATCCTCCACTGTTATCTAATACTTTGCTTACAGTAGTTAGAATCTTACCTTGCTTTTAGCATCAAGCTCCCGCTTAATCCAACCAGTCATGAAATGCAGCCCCTTCATGCTCAAGCAGCACTTTGAGTCTGTGTCCCATTTTTATGTTCTTTTCCCCTGAAAATGGGGCCCTGGGTTGCCTCCTGAATATTCCTAGGGATTATTCCTACTTCTCTCTGCCCTCTTAGGCACTGTTCCCATGAATGCTCTTCGATGTGTGCAAGTCATCATCTTCAGGTGGGCTACCCGGCGAGAAGACTAAAGGCAGTCCCCCTCCCATTGGTTCAATCCCTATTAACTCTTTTATAGCCATTATTATAACCAGGCTTGTATTTATGACTGACTTTTCTGGCTCTATAACAACATATCCTGTGTTTCAGGACATCTATTAATTAATGCATCCATTACCAATCAATCCTAACATTTGTTTAAACCTTATGACACAAGCATTGTTTTATTATAAATGATTTATATGTGCAGCTTCACTTCAGCTTCATAAAAATTCTACAAGGTGGGGGCTACCCTTATGTCCACTTTTCAGATCAGAATGCTGATGCAGTGGAGCTGGGATTTAAAATTTAAACCTCAGCCCTCCGACTCTACCAGTCATATTCTTCACCATTCTCTGTCTCAGCTGCCACTAAGCTGACTGCCCTGAAATCTTTCAGTTTCCCATTTTCACACTCTTTGAGTCTTTCCAGGATCTCTAGTGGAAAAGCCCTCTGAAGTATCATGAGTGCTTTTGTGTTCCCCTGCAATCAGGCTGAGGCTGGGACTTTATCTCACTTGACTGCTTCTCCTTCACTCTTCTGACTACGCACCCTTATGGATGTCTCTTGAGAGCTCTTAGTAGATCACTTGCATACGACGCTCATCCCAGGCTCTGATTCCAACAAACACAAGCCAAGTGCAAAGAGGTAACTATAAGAGAGGGACTTGGAGAGGAAGTAGAGGACATCAATCTCTGAATTGTGATGTCCCTCTTGGGTAGTGATAAGCACCTCTACAAACGGAGGTATTGAAGAGGCATGATCAGGACTTAAGGAAAATGACAAACATGACACAACAGGAGAAATATAATAGAAACAAATAATTTCTGCACCTTTGAGAAGGTCCACATGAAGTTGACCATCATATGTATAATGGCGGGCCATTCACTGAATTTCACAATTTTATTCTACTCTGCTCAGTAACTTGATAAAAAATTGCAACAATAACAAAATCTCTCAGTAGGTAATAGGAAAAGACTCAGCCTGGCAAGTTGCATTTTGAAGGCATAGCAACAGAGAACTTTTAATCTTAAAATATCATAAAGTGGATAGAAATCCCTTCACATACCATACACATTCTTCTTTAATTTTCATTGAAGAAGCAAATAGAAGTGGAAAAGGGTAAGGTATATTCGAGAGATACTATGCAGACTTGTTTCATTGAAAAGATAGTTTGGATAGAAAAATACTGAAAGATAAAGAAAGAAAATGAGGCTGGTCCCTGATTTCTGAGGATTACGGATGCCTAGTTAACGGGTTTTGAATTCTGAGTTACTATTAAATCCGTTTCACTGTGGAAGTGACAATGAAGAAGCAAGATTAATTGTCGGCTGTGAAGTTTTAGGGATATTGGTTAAGTGACCTTTTCAGTAATTTCAGTGGAAAGTAATAAAGTCCTCCCCTATGCTAATGCTACATGGTGAGAAAGAAAGGTGAGATATATTTTGAAGGAAAAAAATATCAAATTAAACAAAAATCTCA
>NW_012139636.1:3933695-3943025 GCF_000956105.1 Propithecus coquereli
TTCCCAATGAGGACCAATTTATTTTATCATTTTGTTGTCATTATGAATTCAAGTGTATAATCATATTCAATGTCTTTCTCTCCCTAACATTTGTTATTCTTAATTAAAGTTCAAGTTGTCTCATCTTTGACCAGTGGCATCCTCTTCAAATTGACTCTCAAGTGCTTTTTTGCAGCATGCTCAATTTTTGATATGACAAAAAGTTCCAAGTACATTTTCTGTTCTAGACCTAAAATCACCTATTTCTCCCAAAAGCTCTGGCTCTGTTTCCTGGGGTCCATTTAACTTTTAACCCCTTCATGTGTTGCTCCCATCTTCCTCAAAATTGAAAATTTCCTCTTAAAGCTGTCCAGTGACCCTACAATTTTCAAGCCAGTGGTTTTTCCTTAGTCATTCTTTAGAATTTCCTCTGAAATTATTTTCGGCATTTTCTTTGAAATGTTTTTCCTTTGAAGTTTTTTGGTGTCTCTAACATTGACACTTCTCCTTTTTTTTTTTCTTTCCTATTCCATTCCTTTCACAGTTTTTGTTGCCTTTTTTCTTATGAGTCATTAAACATAAGCGATATACACATAAACATCTACATACACACACACACGCACTCACACTCACACACATACATATATACATAGCCGAGAAGAAATGCAATAGTAATTGCTGGCATCTCTGGGTATTGAAGGGAGGACCCAGTTTTATGCATCATTTCTTCAACAAATATGTATTGAGATATACTCTATGTCAAGCACTTTCAGGTGCTGGAATAAATCAGTGAATAAAACAGGTAAAGTCTGTGTCCAAGTGTCAGGAGATATAGGATAAACATAATGAAGAACACACGTGCACACCTTCCCACGTATGTGCATACACACCCACCCACACACACATGAAGCTGTGAAGTGCTATACAAAAAGTTACAGTTATAGAGATGAATTTCCAGTGCCCAAGAGGGCAGTAGTTTTACAGAGCAAGCTCTGAAGGCCTCTCTGAGAAGCTGACATGTAACGGAAGTCTTGGAGGGTGAGTGGACCCACATATACCCATGTGGGGAAGAGCATGCCAGGGAGAGGGAGCAGCAAGTGCAAAGGCCCTGGGGAGAGTATATGGCTAACATGTTTGGGAAATGGCAAGGAATAGCTTGTGGCTGGAAGGAAATGGGGGACTCAGGGAATCTGAGCAGGAGATAAGATCAGATCAGTGAGGAGGAAGGAAGGAGAACACGGAGGACTTTATAAACTGTGAGAACTTTGGCTTTCACTGAGTGAGTGAGAATACTTTGAGGTCCTTGAGCAGTGGAGTGATGTAATGTAACCTAGCGTTGGAGGGAACTCTTGACTGATATGTGACAAATAGACTGTAAAGGGGCACGGAAGTAGCCAGGGGACTTGTTAGGAGGTTATTGCAATGATCTCGGCCAAAGACCGGAGCATTCTCAGTGGTGGTGGTAAGAAGGGGGTGGATTTGCCTAACTGGGAAACTCATTCCCTACCAACACCTCTGGCAGGTTGCCCTCATGTGCCAGAAATAGCTGATTACACTGTGTCCAGGAGGAATGGAATTTTAGGTACGTTTTATTCTTACTAATTAACCCATTCCTGCCTCTGCAAGCAAGCTACATTTTAACGAATACGAACATGTGAACCTTGGTCAGCTTTTTGGGTGTGGTACCACCCTGTATTCACCCTATAATGGCTCATGCCATGTGCAAGTTATTTGCAGTCCACTGGCATTTCTCCGTTCAGATGCAGTCCCCATGTCCTACGTGATAGTCAATATATTCATCTTATCTTTCACAACTACACTCAAGATTCTTATTCATCCTTCCTCCCCCAATTCCCCAACACCTAGTGACTTCTCCTCACGTCTAGTCCTCCTAGTTAATATTTCCAATTTGCTTCTGTGTTGATATTTGCATGGAGACCTGTCAAATTATTCTTTATTACTCATCCAAACATCTCGTTCTGGACTTCAGACACAATGGTTCGCAATTACACAAAAGTTCATGAGTAAAGCACAAATGATATCGTGAATATCGAGGTTGTATGACGACCATTTGTTATTCAATCTCCTTTACCTTGGTTTAAGAGTCCTGAAATTAGACCAGTTTGGCAGAAATTCTAATAAATAATTACCTGAAAAGAAACAACAAACTAATATGCAAACAAAAGGTTTTTGCCCTAAGATGATAACTAACAGGGTGCAAAAACATTTATTTTTACCCAGATTGAGCCCTTCCAATTCAGAGTAACAAGAAAAAGATTAAGAAAAAGACCGAATTTAGGAGTTGGCATGAATACTTTCAATCTGAAGTTAGTTATCAGACACCTTAGAAAATCCGTAAAGCTGATAATAAAACAAATTACACATGGACATATTCATATACATTCAAGGAAGTTATACCAAATATTACTACTGAAAAGCCCACACTCAAGGGTTTAGTTTGGCCAACCTCTATAAACCCATTCTATCTCTAATGTAGACAGAATGAAAATGAGGATCCTTGTCTACCTTAAGCTCATATCTGAAGTCTGTGGATCTTGAAAGTTGATTTACTCAGCTTCAGAAAATCCCAGATCCTTGCTCATTTTACTTTTCCATTTTTATGGCTACAAATATGTTAGATGGAAAGAATGTTAAATGTGGTGGTAACCAGGCCTGGGTTAGGTAGTAGAAAAGGAGGAGGATGCAGGTTACTGAGAGAGACTTGGCTGCATAGGATGATGTAGCTTTTAGCTCTGGAGAAATACAAGAAGTCGGTCATCTTAACCTGGTATTATTCAGTCTTCCTTCTGTTTTATTGGCTTCTGTTTTGTTTTGATTTGTTTTATTTTGTTTTGTTTTGAATAAAGAGGGCATCTGATGTAATCTGAGCACTATTTCTGAGGTCTTCCACAGAGGGTACTTTGTAGTTTGGAGACCTAGCCATAGGCCAGAAAAATAGCTGAGAAAGATATGGCAGCAGAATAATGGTGGCCCAGAATCTGGGGTGAATCCCCTGACCAATGAGACTATCCTGCTAACCGCTGTGCTCCCAAGTATTAGATTATGATCTGAATGGCACATTTGCAAAGCCATGATGCCCCATGCACTTTGCTGCATTTCTGACAGTCTATTTGTACAGCAGAGAATAGCGAACATCCCTTTGGTCAAGGTGACAGCCATTCAGTTAAAACCGGCTTACTCCAAAAGTAGAAATGTATTAAAGGGATTCTTGGATTCAGAAACCAACAAATTCAAAGATTAATATGACTTTAGGGCTTTTTTTTCAATCCCTTCTGCTGCTTTCCATATATCTCCTTATTCACCCCCTTCCTCTATGGAACATCTTCTTCCATTTTGGTTCAGGAAGCAGAAAACATGGCTACAGAGGGCTCTCTTATTTCGCATCTTTCGCATAACTCGGGTACCCAAGGAGTTCGTGCTCCAGTTCTCTGGGGCCCAAGTGCAGAAGTTTCGGTATAAAGTTGTACTGACTCGACTTGAGATTGATTCTCACCACTGAATCAGCTATTTGGGGTGGCTCAGTACTATTTGGGGCTAGAGTATTCCTGTTATCAGCCAAGTTTGGGCCATGTGCCCTCCTGGAAGACTAATCAACTCTGCCAGGAAAAAAGATAGGGCTGCTTCTGTAGCAATAATGAAAATGGGGAGGAGAAATGTAATTCTTAGAAAACGAGGTGCTAGGGACAGAATAAAATAAATGTATACCTTGTTTATCTTTCCTGTATGCCATGTTATTACATATTATACTTCCCAACATGTCATTCTAGACTCACGATTGTCACTGTACCCTCACTCCCACACTTAGCTATGCTGTCTCCATGAGTAATTGGAAATTAGCATGTACAGAAAATACTGGAATAATTTAATGCCATATGTAATACAACCTATGGTTTACTCTTCTTACGTGCAAAAAATAAGAATGTACTGTAAAATTTTATGATATGAACTATACTAATTAAAAGAAATAATTATCAACTTACAGTAATTGTTTTTAGTAGACAGACAATAGACAAATAGAATTCCTTTTCAGAAAAAAATGAATAAAATAAGGGCGATAAAGATTAACTTACCGTTTTTGTTACTGTTAGATGTATGTACTAAAATATATGTTAGTACTCTTTAGCATATCAGTATTAGCCAAACGTATCTATCTGCTAAAATTAGTTTTCCAAGTACATGCACTACAAAATTATTTAAAGTTGCTTCTTTAATACAGATTCTTCCTGAAAGTAGTTTTATAGTTGCTAACCAGACAGTTTTCTGAACTAGATGCTAAAACATACATAATGTGAATGGAGGAAAGAGACGGGAGTAGGCAAAATGAGGAAGAAACACAATGATTTATTTTTACTTGGAAATGGAACTGATAGCTGGCAAGGTGAGAGTGGTGGGATGTTATACCTCCACCAATGTGAAATCGTTAAAAAACTGCTTTCTCTGTATGGAATTCTCTTCATGCAATCAGGGGACAGCTTTTAGTAGCAATATATGTGGGTTTCACCCTGGCTATCCACACTGTTGCTGTTGTCTCATTCAACCCCAGAACTGGCCCAGGTGTGTGTTTGAGGTTGAGATGTTTCCACATTTTGGCTGTATTTACAGCATAGAGGAACATCCAATATTCTATCCTGACAGAGATAAAACAAATTATACAAGAGATGGGACATAAAATTATGCAAAAGCCTCAGTCTAGGGTTGGTGACTGCATGTCACCTTGGGGCAGATCCTTACTTCCAAGAAACAATAATAGATTGCTTCCCCATGGTCCCCTTAATTAAGAAAAGTCTAAAGCTTGCAAGCACCAACTGCTTTGGGGAAAAGTCTAATGAAACATTTTATAAACGAAAAAAGGACAGTTTGAATCCCACTTCGTTGACAGAGCTGGTCCCTCAGAAGGAGAGAGACCAATTTGTATGAATGAGAAAAATGATAGAACACAAAACCAGAAAGGGGAATGAAGAAATCTGTACTGATTCAGGGTTAGGTCAGGGCCTGCCCGTGCGTGGAAGAGGCTGGATACTGCCCAGTATGTGGCTGACACTGAAGCCCTTTTGGAGATAGATACCCTGATACCACAGTTGGATTTGTGATTTGGTAGAGGCAATGGTTAATTTTATGTGTCTACTTGCCTACTTTAAAGGTTATCCATATAGCTGGTAAAATATTATTTCTGGGTGTGTCTATGAGGATGTTTCCAGAAGAGATAATTCATTGAATCAGTAGACTGAGTAAAGAAGATGTGCCCTCACCAATGTGGGCATCAACCAATCTATTGAGACTGTAGATAGAATGAAAAATTGAGGAAGGACAAATTCTTTCTCTCCTTGAGCTGGAACATCCATCTTTTCCTGCCCTCAGACATTGGAGCTCCTGGTTCTTTGGCCTTAGGACTCTGGTACTTATACCAGAGATACCCTTCTCCTCCTCCCATGCCTCCCACACCTCCCAGGCCAAGTTCTCAGGCTATCAGACTCAGACAGAATTACACCACAGACTTTCCTGATTCTCCAGCTTGCAGACAGCAAATCATGGGACTTTGGGAGCCTCCATAATTATATGAGCCAATTTCCATAATAAATCTTATCTGTCTATATCCCATTGATTCTGTTTCCCTGGATAACACCAGCTAGTACAGTGAACAACGCATGTGTATCAACATACGGACCTTAGCTGAAGGAGTGGATCAGAGATAAGACACTTTTAAAAATACATCGTTACCTGTATTGTGCAAAGACTGATTCTTAATTTTCAAGTAATAAGAAGTTAGTGAGAAAAATACATATTTGGAATAAAAGGTTAAGACTTGAACACTGTTCTATCTCTTACAAACTCATTGCAGTTTGATAGATTACTTCAACTTTTTAAGTTAACCTAACTCACAAGTTTATTGTGAGGACTCAATGTGCTGCCAAAGGACTACACATACATCTCAATTAAAGTACTTAGTATAGTGGATTGCAAATTTTTGTTTATGTGTCTCTAGGCTATGAACTTTGTATGTATAAGGTCATACCTGATTTGTCTTTGAGCTCCAATGCATTGTGGGCCCAAAATATTGCTTCTTGAGTGAATGAAAGTGCCTTCTCAATAGTAAAGAGCACTATTCATCCACAATATAGAAATTTAGTTAAATCATGATCAGTTTATTAGGTGGTGGTTAGGAATGTGCTTGTCAAAACTGCTGAGCCTCGGGGCATCATTATGAACATTCGATATTTCTGTGCTGTTGACTCTTGCTTGCACTAGATAATAAGAGTTTTATGGGATAGAATGATGGATGAACCAAATTTCATGGTTTGTTTTACAAAGGAGTAAACCTTAATTTTTCTTTTTTGAGGGGAAAATGGATATAAAAAAACATAGTTCAAACATGTAATGTTCCTCTTGGGGAAAATTATCAAACTTTGCTTTTAAAACTTAAATGTATATCAAAGTGATTATTCTTCGAACATAAAATTATCAAGGATAATGTATTTATCAAGAAAATTTGATAAATTTCTCCCAAACTTCCCAGCCTCGTTCATGATACCATCATCAGTCTAGCAACACTCAAGACCTCTGTCTTCTGAAATCCTCATCATTTTTCCATTTTCTCAAATCTATCTATTCCTATTCTCAGTTGAGTTAGCCTACTTTCAGGCTTTTTGTTGTGTAAGATAGCAAGAGTCAATTTGTTTTAATTTCCCTCCCTTCCTCCTTCCCTCCTTTTTACCTACCTTCCTTCCTTCTTTTATTTCTTCTTCTCTTGACACTAAAAGCATCTTACGTTGCTTTCAATAATTTTGCATAAATCATACACATTGACCGAGTCCCTTCTCTAAGCCTCCCTTACCTCTCTGTGTCATATTAAGTGTTCCCGACAGACAAAGACGTAACAAAAAAAGATTTCTTACCTTACTGTGTTAATCCTTCTTTTGTATGGCCAAAGTTCAACTTTTGCCTTTAATGAGTTGTGTGTGTGTGTGCATGAGATAACCCCTTTCAGTTCCTTTTCATTTCATAACAATCCTTGAAAGTCTGCTAAGTCTGGTGAATTGCATTCCCATTTAAAGATAAGGAGCCTGAGGCCAAGATGCTTTAAGTGTCTTGCCTAAAGCCACAATGACAATTAATGGTAGATTTGAAAGTGATGCCAAAACACATTGTCTTCCATAATTTTAATGCTTAAGGACTTAGATTTGAGGTGGCTTGACATAAAAATCAAAACTGAGAATATGTTTGAAGATGTTTTGTATTTTTAGAACAACATTCAGCTGTTGTTATCATTACTATTACTGCAGGCCTTATTAAAGTTCCACTTCTCCAATCCAAGATATCAGTTGTGCAACAGAATTTAACTATGTGCATTAAACTCCGTGTTTCATAAATTAATACGTTTTCCTTATCCCAGTCTTTTCCCCCAGGCTGTATGCTCCTGCTCGCTACCTGCTATGGTCTCTACTTCTTTTGGACCATCAAATCACTGGCAGAGGTAGATTTTTAATCAATTGATTAAAAATTGTTGATTAGCTGTTTGAACCAAAAATATCTGCTTGGATAAAAACTTCCCCCACGTCACACAGCTATCACATGTTGTAAAAGAGCCAGGATAGACTGCAATGAACATTATGTTTTCTTTTGCAGAGAATAAAACATAGGTATTTATAACAAAAATCATCTCCTCACACTACGATGGCATATATTTTCAGATGTTGATTTTTGTTAAGTCTCCCTCTACCACATGCTCAGACACAAATCTTAAACATGCGTATATGGCATAAGTCAGAAATTAAGGTCTCAGAATAGAAGAAAGTGCGTGATGATGTGTGGGTATAATATCCTCCCTTTCCTTCTATTGCCCATGTAGTTCCTCCTCATTACTCAGTTAAATCTCTGTTCCTCTGTAAAGCCTCCCTTGACCCACCTAAACTAGGTCATGTCCACAGATCAAATCCATATGATACGTTGTCACACCATGACACTGATCATACTTTATTGAATTTTTTTTATTTACTACTTATTTTTGCTGGTAAACTTTAAGCTTTTAAAAGACACAGGATGTATTTATCCTTTTTTGCTATTGTCACCCAGTGGGTAGCCTAGTTTTTGAAACATAATAGGTACTCCAAAAAAATCTTTGGAATGAATGGAGAGGAAGTGGGGAAGCAAGCACCATTTACCCTCTTCTTGCAATTAACCACACCACCAAAACCAAACACGCTGGAATACACAAGCACGTGAACACACACATAAACACTCACAGATACACAAATGACAAAGGAACAGACAATGCATATGAGATTCATTAAAGGCCAAAGTTGGCCTTTGCTGATTGTCTTAGTCTGCTAGGAAGCCACAACAAAATAGCACAGACCAGATTGCTTGAAGAACAAAAATCAAGGTTCAAGACGAAGATGCCAACAGGATTCGTTTTTCTTAAGGTCTCTGTCTTGCAGATGGCAAATTTCTTAATGGGTCCTAACACAGCATTTCCCCAGGGTTCATGAATCCTTGGTGTCTCTCTCTTCTTAAAAGGACACCAGTTATATTGGATTAGAGCCCCTCCCTGGTGACTTTATTTGATGTTAATTACCTCCTTTAAAAGTCCTATCTCAAAATACAGTGGGAGTTAGGGGCCCCCTTAATCAGCATGGATTTTGGAAGGACATCGTTCAGTCCATAACAGTAATGACTCATTCTGTTCCTAATCTCTGCATGTTTAAAATATGAATGCATAGCAAATTTTGACACAATCGTGGTTGAAGAATAGAATGCTATTTATACAAACATACACTGAAAGTATCAATAACATAGACTCTCTCTAGAGTTATTTCCCATGGATGAGAGTTGGGAAAGTCAATGCACAAGGATTTTTAATCCAAGACTCTATTTATTGAGAAAATCCCTCATACTTTATTGGCACGGCACTATATTTGCTGTAATTGCCTAATATCAGCTTAAATATCCTTAACTGCTTTAGCTACCCTCTTTCCACTGACAAAATTGTGACATGATTGTAAAATGCCAAGCATGAACAGCAGGAAGAAAAAAGTTCGCTAAGCAAAGAATGGGCTATTTTACTTGTAAAATGAAACATTTATTGGTTCTACCCATTCTGCATTTTAAACATATACATACAGAGGAGTAAATTTATAGAATAAAAGAAAATCCTTGTTCATGTAGGATGGCTATGCTATATTGGGTTCCCGAGATTTTTCTCTAATCGGGTTATGGATAGATTTAACACTTATGCTCATATCACATAATAATATTAATTTTTGTGAATTTTTTTTCTATGAGCCAAGCACTTTTTTTTTTCAACACTCCATAGAAGAGATACTAATATTGTTC
>NW_012139636.1:3943075-3944856 GCF_000956105.1 Propithecus coquereli
AGTAAATTTATAGAATAAAAGAAAATCCTTGTTCATGTAGGATGGCTATGCTATATTGGGTTCCCTAGATTTTTCTCTAATCGGGTTATGGATAGATTTAACACTTATGCTCATATCGCATAATATTAATTTTTGTGATTTTTTTTTCTATGAGCCAAGCACATTTTTTTTCAAAAACTCCATAGAAGAGATACTAATATTGTTCCCGTTTTGCAGATTAATAATTTAAGTTTAAGTACTTTAAAGAGTTTCCCTGAGTTAGACGGCTGGCATGTGAAGGATCTGGGACACAAATGCAGGTCCTTTAGACTCCAGAGCCCAGGCTTAGAATCCCTCCTACACTTCTCAGTTCCCCACACATTGCCTTTTCTCCTCGTCTCACTCTTATAAAACCTTTTGTTTGTTTATTTTTTTAAATTAAATTCCCTAATGTTTTCCTCTCAATGATTAAAAGAATTAAAGGCAATCAGAAAAGTCTCTTCTTATTTTTATATAGTAAGAGAGGTAAATTCTCTAAGTCTACTATATAACATGTCTAACATTTCTAAATCTAGGTAGCAGAATTTATGTGGGTAGAAACAAACTTTTCTTTTTGCTCATTCAGCTTAATCTGAGTAATGCAGACACAGGGAGAGACTTAATAAACACATGTAGTGATTGATCCAAAATCCTGAAGTTAAAGTGAATCAGTTGGTATGTTTTTAGTTTGGGGGTATCAGAAAACCTGACCATAATTGACTTAAACAGTCAGCAACTTAGTTTCTCGTACAAAAATGTATTATGGAAGGTGGATTATTTTAGGATCGTAGCCCAGTGATGTTGTATTTACAATGTGACTACAGCATCCCCAAGTACCACACTATGAACACTGATATCCAAAGTCAGGAGGAATATGTTCCACTCATAGTAGTAGAGGAAAGAAATTTTCATATTATCATTTCCCTACCCTAGAAAAATGCTTCTTTATATTTGTGTCCAGTGTTGTGTCAAATTCTGCCTAAACCAATTATTATAATTGAATTGGACTTAATGGGATTGGTTCCCTAGGCCAATTATTGTTAATATATTCATTACCCATGGCTGAAAGATCCCATAAAATAAATGGTTGCCCAATTCCTGAATAAACTCAGGGTTCTAAAAGCAAGGAAAATGTAAATAATGTCTACTGAGTAGATAATGTCTGACAATAAGGAAGATATTCTGAGAGTCAAGTAAAATATTCTCTCAACATTATGCACTCAAATTCAAATATAATTTTAAGTTCAAAACATGGCTAATGTTATTTTATCTTTAAATTTTCTACTTTTTTCAGCAGATCAGTATTTTATGCTAACTCCAAACATGTTATCACTGAGTTTATTAACCCAATATAGGTGTTAACATATTTCCAATGGGAGTAAAAATTTCCCACAAATGTTCTACTGTTAGTTCACTTTCTTTTTAAATCACAAGTGGGTCCCACTTTAGGGTTACTGGTTTTAAAATATTATTTTTATTTATCCATTTAACTTTAAACTAGTTGCATAGGTATCAGGTAGTCAATACCAAATTGAAAAATATTCACTCTTGAGTATTAGAACACGTGGATGGTTTTAGGCAAGAGCCTAATTAGAGTTAAAAATGGATTCTCCTCACTCTCCAATAGGCTTCCAGACATTAAGCAAACTTGACTGAAGATGATATTTTATATTTAAGGCAAATATTATTTGTTTAATGTGAACTTACATATGATTACATGTTATAAACATGTACAGAGAAGCTCCGCAAAGGAAACATTATTA
>NW_012139636.1:3944906-3947289 GCF_000956105.1 Propithecus coquereli
AGTCCAGGTGAGACTACAGTGAAGGGAAAGGTGATTACAATGGAAACAATAGTAGGAACAATTAAGCATGGGGAGAAAGGCCAGGCACCATCAATCACTGGGAGGCATCATGCTTCAGTTCTAGACTACGGAGCCATTATAAAGGATAGAGTGAGAATAATGGAACATGTGAAAGGCAGCGCTCCAACGAAAACATCAGTTATTACTACTTGGAGTAGTGGATTAATTATTGAAATGGAAAGATTATTATTGATTTGGTTAGAAGATCAAGATAAGCCTAACATTCCTATTACTGTAGTGTTGATGGAACATTAGGTGAGTGTTAACTTTAATATCCTTTATTGAAATTTCTCCTATCATCTATCTAAACTTTTTGTAGGAGTTTGTTTTTATGTTCTGTTTGTTTGACTTAAAAGAGCACAATAGTTTCTGTAGCATATTTTTACAGTACTGGAGTATTATTATTATTATTCTAGTATTAGACTGTGTTATTATTATCACATATGAGCCATTAAAGTATTATTATTATTACCATATATGGACTGTTCCTCAGGGATCTGAATTACATACAAATCCTACCTAAAGACGTTCTCAGGAACGTATCTCATCCATAACCCAGGGACTTCCTGTATATTATAATTTTTCTACTTTATTAGTAGTTTCTGTTATTAATCTCTCACTGTACCTATTCCATAAGTTAAACTTTATCATAGATATGTATGTATAAGAAAAAGCATAGTATATATAGGATGCTTGCAGTTTCAGGCATCTACCAGGGGTCTTGGAAGGTATCCACCATGGATAAGGGAGAACTAATGTATTAAAGTGCCTGAGATCTTTGTGCAATGTTAAGATTTTGGATCAACGTGTCATATATCAAGTGAAAAACTTTCCAGGATTGGCCGACTGACAATAATAGAGGGATAGGTGTTTGAGGAGAAAGGACAATAGTCATAATAGAAAAACAAACCAAAACAATGGAATTCAGTGTGACAGGACCCTCTTAATCCCAGAACCTCACTTCCTTAGATCTCTCTTGTAATATTACAAGTAAAAACTGTTAGTTTCAGTGTTTCCCCCAAATGGACCACCTACTATAATGCAAGATAATCCTTGGAGCACAGATGACCTGATTTCTAGTTTTGGTAATTACTGATGTGTTCTGGTGTGTATTTGGAAAAATATAACTCTGGTACCAACATAACATGACATTATTCCTTAGGAGGAGACAAAATTAGGAAGTATACCATATGACAAAATATGTGAAAGTAGTATGTAAATGACAAATTTAGGAAGCACTGAGATACAGTAATGGGAAGGGCTAGTGATTTTAAGCAGGGAAGTATCACAATTTTCTTTTACTTTTTTTTTTTTTAATATTAATGACCTATTTCGTCTTCTTTACAAGTGATTTCCCTCCCTCTAGCCTGCATATAAGAACCAGGTCACTCTACTATTAACCCTGATTTTATGCCATTTTATTTATCACCACCATCATCAAAATAGCTACAATTTTCAAGTGCTTACCATGTGCAAGGCACTTTATCAAACACTTTATATGATCTCTTCCACTGAATCCTTAAAACAACTCTGTGGTAGACACTATAATTATTCTCATTTTCTAAATGAGGAAACTGAAGCTTAGAGATGCTTTCTTTTAAGCTGATTCTTTTTAGAAGGCTATTTTGTCTTCTGAAATTTCCACCTCCCTACAACTGTCTCTTATATGTTAATAATACAAATAAGAGTATAACAATAATAACGAATGCTGACTGCATACTATGTTTAGGACACTGGTTTAAATGGTTATAAAGATTGTCTTTTTCCATACTCATGAGAACCCCTAAAGTAGATGTGAATATTATCTTTGCTTTACAGATGAGGGAATCGAAGTGGAACCAGGTTAAACAACTTCTCCAATGTTACATAGCTGTGGATTAGAAGAGCTAGGGTTTGACTGCAGGCAGCCTGATCTCTGAACATATTCTCAAAGAAAGGCGTTTGCACTGACCTTCATTCATGGCTGTGGGGTGGACCAAAGAGTACACTGGAGTCGGGGAAGATCAGTTACACTCTCCTTTGGACTCTTGCCATGAGAGGCTAGGCAGAGTCTTTCAACTTTAGAATCCTGTTTCTGTCCCCTGTTTCCATTACATGTGCTAGGTTTACTTGTAGGAAAAAGAGAAGGAGGAAAAAGAGACAAGAGAGGAATAGAGATGAAGAGAAAAATGGGAGAGGAAAAGAGAGAGCTGAAGAAAAGAAAATTAAATCCATCTTACTCTCCACCTATGCCTGAAGTCCTGAATAAATTTGGAGACTCATAAATTAAAGAATTTTTCAAAGAGCTTCATGGCTAAGTTGACCTCAGTGTTCTCAGACATTC
>NW_012139636.1:3947339-3950625 GCF_000956105.1 Propithecus coquereli
GTGGATGGTTTTAGGCAAGAGCCTAATTAGAGTTAAAAATGGATTCTCCTCACTCTCCAATAGGCTTCCAGACATTAAGCAAACTTGACTGAAGATGATATTTTATATTTAAAGCAAATATTATTTGTTTAATGTGAACTTACATATGATTACATGTTATAAACATGTACAGAGAAGCTCTGCAAAGGAAACATTATTATAAATATGAAGAAAGGTCAGAAACTAAAATAAATGATCTTACTTTCTAGCTCCAAATTTCATCATTTTTTGAGTTGATTTCTAAGAGAATGCACTATTAAAGTCTCCAGTATGCATGCTTTTTGAGAATTTGTATTATGATCTCCACCCCTCGGAACCAGGAATCTGAATGATTGGTGCTAATGTGCGCACAGAATCGGGGAGTCCTTGGCTCTTCGGAACCACTGGCGCGAGCCGTGGGATGATGTGTGGAAAGAAAAACCTGATCCGAAGCTCAGAGGAACCTGAGCTGTGCCATGGCTCCTGCAGGGCCCGGTTAGCGACAGTGAGAAGCACACAGGTGTGTCCTCAGAGCTCCCTGAGTCTGCGAGCCGGGAGTGAGCAGGCCACTGTGCTTTAATGAGCTGTTTTCTCCCTGCCCTTCTTGTCTCCGTGCATCTTTCTTATCTCTTCAGCTCCCCAGAGTTGTAACAATTCATAGTCTCTCTTGTAAAGTGAAGTGTTAGGTGAGAAAATCACCTGAACTCCTTGAGCTTTACCTACATTTTCCAGAGATAGTGAGGGGGGGAAGAAAATAAGGAATTGAAAGAATATCTGTAGAAATACTAACTTCAGTCCTTTGCCTCAGTTTTCTGTGGAGACCAAAGGCCTACATTTAGAAGTATGTCCTGCTGATCTTCATTAGCCTCTGCAAAACCATAAAATAAAATAAAAATAATAAAATAAACACATACACAGATATGCATGCACTGTATATAACAATAAATAATAAAATACACACATGCACAACAGAGATAATAAGTGAAAATGTACAGTAGAACCCCCCTTATTCGAACTTTCATTTTCCACAGTTTCAGTGACCTGCAGTCAACCATGGTCTGAAAATATTAGATGGAAAATTCCAGAAATAGACAATATCTAGGTTTTTAAATTGCATGCCATTCAGAGTAGTGTGATGAAATCTCCCACCATGCCACTCCATCCTGTGCCTTTGTCCAGCGTATCCAGACTGTATACCCGTGAGTCACCGCCTGTGGGGCAAGGAAGAGCCATCTGGGGCCTCAGATCGCCAGATCACAGGAAGAAGAAGGTCAAGTTCAGTGCAATAAGATATTTTGGGGGAGAGAGAGAGAGAGAGAGGGAGAAACTGCATTGACAAAACTTTTATCACAGTACAGGCAGTCCCTGGGTTACAAATGACCAGGCTTACAGTATCCTGTACTTACGAACGGGCTCCCAAGGTTCTCCATGAGGATAAATTAGAGTTAAATAATTAAATAAATAATTCAGGAACTAGTTTCTTCCTCGCATGTCAACAAAGCCCGGTGGCCTAAGTGGTGCGTTTGCACATCTTTGCGCTAGCAGCTGGTGATGGTCGAGTATGCAGTGTCACTTTCCTCTTAACTTTGTTATTCAATTTTGTGAGTCTGTGTTTACCCTGATGACCCTGTCTCCAAAGTGAAAGTCGCCTTCAAGTCCAGGTGAGACTACAGTGAAGGGAAAGGTGATTACAATGGAAACAATAGTAGGAACAATTAAGCATGGGGAGAAAGGCCAGGCACCATCAATCACTGGGAGGCATCATGCTTCAGTTCTAGACTACGGAGCCATTATAAAGGATAGAGTGAGAATAATGGAACATGTGAAAGGCAGCGCTCCAACGAAAACATCAGTTATTACTACTTGGAGTAGTGGATTAATTATTGAAATGGAAAGATTATTATTGATTTGGTTAGAAGATCAAGATAAGCCTAACATTCCTATTACTGTAGTGTTGATGGAACATTAGGTGAGTGTTAACTTTAATATCCTTTATTGAAATTTCTCCTATCATCTATCTAAACTTTTTGTAGGAGTTTGTTTTTATGTTCTGTTTGTTTGACTTAAAAGAGCACAATAGTTTCTGTAGCATATTTTTACAGTACTGGAGTATTATTATTATTATTCTAGTATTAGACTGTGTTATTATTATCACATATGAGCCATTAAAGTATTATTATTATTACCATATATGGACTGTTCCTCAGGGATCTGAATTACATACAAATCCTACCTAAAGACGTTCTCAGGAACGTATCTCATCCATAACCCAGGGACTTCCTGTATATTATAATTTTTCTACTTTATTAGTAGTTTCTGTTATTAATCTCTCACTGTACCTATTCCATAAGTTAAACTTTATCATAGATATGTATGTATAAGAAAAAGCATAGTATATATAGGATGCTTGCAGTTTCAGGCATCTACCAGGGGTCTTGGAAGGTATCCACCATGGATAAGGGAGAACTAATGTATTAAAGTGCCTGAGATCTTTGTGCAATGTTAAGATTTTGGATCAACGTGTCATATATCAAGTGAAAAACTTTCCAGGATTGGCCGACTGACAATAATAGAGGGATAGGTGTTTGAGGAGAAAGGACAATAGTCATAATAGAAAAACAAACCAAAACAATGGAATTCAGTGTGACAGGACCCTCTTAATCCCAGAACCTCACTTCCTTAGATCTCTCTTGTAATATTACAAGTAAAAACTGTTAGTTTCAGTGTTTCCCCCAAATGGACCACCTACTATAATGCAAGATAATCCTTGGAGCACAGATGACCTGATTTCTAGTTTTGGTAATTACTGATGTGTTCTGGTGTGTATTTGGAAAAATATAACTCTGGTACCAACATAACATGACATTATTCCTTAGGAGGAGACAAAATTAGGAAGTATACCATATGACAAAATATGTGAAAGTAGTATGTAAATGACAAATTTAGGAAGCACTGAGATACAGTAATGGGAAGGGCTAGTGATTTTAAGCAGGGAAGTATCACAATTTTCTTTTACTTTTTTTTTTTTTAATATTAATGACCTATTTCGTCTTCTTTACAAGTGATTTCCCTCCCTCTAGCCTGCATATAAGAACCAGGTCACTCTACTATTAACCCTGATTTTATGCCATTTTATTTATCACCACCATCATCAAAATAGCTACAATTTTCAAGTGCTTACCATGTGCAAGGCACTTTATCAAACACTTTATATGATCTCTTCCACTGAATCCTTAAAACAACTCTGTGGTAGACACTATAATTATTC
>NW_012139636.1:3952305-3953241 GCF_000956105.1 Propithecus coquereli
TAACAGCTGATGCAATTTATTAAAAATAAACTATACTGCTTTTTGTCATTATCAGCTGACAAAATAGAATGCAACTTCTTTCATCTAAGGCTTCAGGCAACCTGGCTACAGTGTACCTTAGGCTGGTTGAAAATAGCTGTTCTGGAAAATCTGACTAGTACAATTGCTTAAAGTGTATATATTGCATGCAGAAGTCCTAAGGAATGGATGATATATTAATTATATAGCAAATGCACATTAATCTTTTAGAAAACTAATAATAACTCGGTACAGAAAAATAGACATTATAGTATTTATCGCAAGCAGCATGGTAATAGTGAGAGCTGATAGAAAGGAAACCAGACTCTCTGTTACCCAGTGTTTTTCCTGACTTAAATTTTACAACTCAGAGAGGAAGATGCAATTAATAACCCCATTTTAAGGATGATAAAACTGAGGCTAAGAGAATTCATGATTTTTACCCTATATCATCCAGCTAATAGGTAACAGAGCCAGGATCACAATCCAGGTCTGTCTGTTAGCAGGGTCTGTTCTTTGAATTGGTAAATTTTGACTTTCTACCAGCACCGTGACAGATATAGTGAGGATGCAGATAATGGAAAATATGATATCTTTATAGATTTTGCATCAGTGATAGCCAAGTCCAAGTTACACACATGAAAAATGCAAGAAAATATAAGATTTGCCTTTAATTAGGTGTGAATAGGAGAGGACACAAAAGGAAAATAGCAGTGAAATTCAATAAGAAAAGCCTGGTGACATTTTCTTCCTCTCTGGGAGTTGAGTGGCATTCTGGACAGATGGAAAATGCAGGGAAGACATTGCTGACTAAGCAAAAGTCCTGAAAGGAAGTATTAATATAAAACCAAATGCACATTTGTATCACCCCTTAGGGGTAAAAGAACATCTCTGTGTGCATTATTTTATCTAATCTTC
>NW_012139636.1:3966228-3969683 GCF_000956105.1 Propithecus coquereli
ATTTTGTTTTTGATTGCTTCTGTCCTTGCTCTTTCAAACTAGACCTAAATTGGAAGTGTCAGAATATTATATCAAAAGCCATTTAGATTGTTTTTGAATGGAGTGCAGATAAGTGTCCAAACTTTTGAGTGCTTGGTCTAGTCCATTATGTCTTTCAATGTGCCTTCAGGATGTAGTTCCTGGGCTGTGACAAATGCTTCTCATTGCTATAACTTGCAAATGAATTTGAACACCTAGAGGTACAGGACAATTGATAACTTTAAGGATAAACATGAAGAATTCCAAATAAACAGCTCGGACTGTCATTATCAAGGCTGATATTTGGTGGCTTCTCAGCCCCAGCCTCTGGTGAGTGATGTGCCACATCTGTTCAAGACCAGTATCATTTTATGAGAAAGTCTTTGAAAATTAATCTCATAGCAAAGTCAATGTTGCATTATTGTGTAGACTTTTATCATGTATTCAAAAGTACTAGAAAAAATTTTGTATTGATTGAAAACAAATGAAACTGAAAACTCTTCTTTAGAATTATTAGTATTTGCTATTTCTGTTCAAATAGAGTAAATTGACTCAGCCTCTCTTGTGCCTAATTCAGGCTATCTTTTTTAATTGAGTCATTTACATATATTGACTATCTTGTGAGTAATTTTTACATTTACATAATACTTCCCAGAGCTACAGATGCTTTGCAAATATTACATTCTTTAAAGGTCACTAATATTTTTTTTTAAGAAGAAAAGAATTTATTATATAAGGATATTAAAGGTCACTAATCTTGAGAAAGGAGGTGATGTCAGCAAGATGGCTAACTAAAGGTGCCTAACGCTCATCTCTCCCACAAAAGACCAAAACAACAAATAAACAACTACATTGTGACTAGAGTGTCTGAAGGAAAACACTGAAGTACAGCATGGGAGTGGTGGAGTCCTTGTGGAACACAAAGACTCAGAGTGACCACAGAGAGAAAGAAACAAAACACCCTGCCACTGCCACACTGAATCAGTCTAGAACTAGGAGGGACAGTCCCTTGTGAGGGGAAAGTAAGCAGGAACCCCCCAGAAATGCCCATCAACACTGTAGACACCCACAGTCTTTGCTGCGGGAGAATCCAGCAGTCCTCACAGGCCTTGTGAACAGATTGGGGAGCTACTAGTTCATAGCCACAGCTACAGCTGCTTTGCTCCAGAAAATGAGCCCACATTGTTCCCCTCCTCTCTGTGACCCAAACGCCTTCTGCTATATGGTGCCATCTTATAAACAGAGCCGCTGATGAGTGTGTTCTATCCCAGGGGCCAGAAGCCACTGCATCTCCCGATCACTGAGGCCCCACCACCATTACACCATGCTCACATACAGTAGTGCACCATTTCCCAACTGAAATGCTATAGCTCCCTACCCCTGGGAATGGGCTGCTTAGGAGACATTCCGTCTACCCCAACCTTGTGGCTATAATACCCTGATTTTGGCTACTTGGAGCCTAGGTACAGTGAAGTAGCCATGACCCTGGTGCCTGAATCTACATGGCACCTTACCTCCCAAGGAATAGGTAGTCTTGTACAATGGGAAAGAAAGCTGACTATAATGCTTCCTTGGCATACAAAACAGCCCAGCATCCTCCTGATCCAAGGGAGCCCCTCCTGAGCCATGGACCAGCCACACAAATTCAAGTGACCTAGGCTATTGAGATGATTGTAGGCATCACTAACATAGACTAAAACTGAAGAAGCCACAGGAAGACTATACTAATGAGTCCACTCTGAACCAAAGCCAATGTATCCTGCCCAGTAGACATCATAGGACATATCTGCAGGTGAAAGTCTTTCTCTGCAAAAGCCACTCCATAAAATTAGAGGAGGCAACCATTACACCAGATGCACAGATATTAATGCAGTGACACAAGATAAATGAAAAAGCAAGGAAACAATATGCCACCAAAGAAACACAATAATTACCCCATAAATGATTCCAAAAGAAATTTACAAACTCCCTGAAAAGGAATTCAAAATAATGACCTTAAAAAAACTTATGAAGATGTACGAGAACAAGACAATTCAATGAAACAAGAAAAACAATTCATGATCTGAATGAGAGATTTCTAAAAAGAAAGAGATATCATAAAAAGCAACCAAACAAAAATCTTGGCGCTGAAGGATTCAATTAATGAAATATAAAAAATACAATTGAGATCTTCAGCAGTGAACCAGATCAAGCAGAAGAAAAAATTTCTGAATTGAAGAAAGGCTTTTTGAAATAATGAGAAAAAGTAAAGGAATAATAAATAGTAAAGAAAGCCTACAGGACTTACGAGATACCATCAAGGGAATGTATTTCTGCATTACTGAAATGCCAGAGGAAGAAGACACTGGGGGAGAAGGGGACAAAAGCTTATTTAACAAAACAATGGCTGAAAACTTCCCAAGTCTTGAAAGACATATAGAAATCCAGATCCATAAAGTTCAAAGAATTCCAAACAGATTCAAACCAAAGAGATCCTCTCAAAGCACATTATAATCAAATTGTCTAAAGTCAAAAACAAGGAATTCTAGACAGCAAAAGTGTCAAGTCACATATAGAGAATCCTTATTAGACTATCAGCAGATTTCTCAGAAAAAAATCTTTTAGGCAAAGAGAGAATAGAATGATATAGTCAAAGTGCTGGAAGAAAGAAACTGCCAGCCTGCAATATTGTACCCAATAAATATTGTACCCACTCTCCTTCAGAAGTGAAGGAGAAATAAGATCTTTTCCAGACAAGGAAAAACTGAGGAAATTTATCACCAGTAGACTGGCCTTACAAGAAATGGTAAAGAGAGAGGGCTTAAACTGGAAGCAAAAGGACAATAATTACCATAATGAAAACTTATGAAAGTAGTCTCACTAGTAGGGGCAAATTCATTAACAAATTGTAGAATTTAAATGTTCTAGCCTTTTAACTCCATTGATCTTAGACAAGTCACTTCATCTCTTAGAAGGCTTTCCTTCTCTGAATAAACAGGAATAACTAGAGGATCAGTGTCATTTGTGGCTGTGAGATTAAATGAAACAATATGTGTAGTGCAATTAAGCTAGCATTAGAGCATGTCCAATAAATGTTACCTATGTTCATTGCTGTTACTCTTTCACAAGTATATTCTTTCAGAAACAGTGTTTCACAGGTGTGGAACATAAAACTACTAAGTCTTCCTGAAGAAATAGGAAAAAAAAAAAAAACCCACAAAGAATAGTGTAACTTGGCATGAAATCCAGCTGCTTAGTTTTGCATATGTAGAAATATTTTTAGAAGTTTATTTGTAAATTAACTCCTTCCTGGCCCTGGTGTAATCGGATTTAGAAAACGGGGTAACCATTTTTGGTGTGGCACACCTTACCCTATTCTGGGTATAAAATCACCATTAGAGATCATTTTTATCCTTCCTTCTTTCCTTCTAACAAATGGTTAGGGGGCATTTATAAAT
>NW_012139636.1:3969733-3970931 GCF_000956105.1 Propithecus coquereli
GTGGAATTTGTGTGTTAAAGGCATGCATATTCTGATATTACCTTCTAGAATTTGTCTTTAAGCAGCAATATTACCATACTCTCATTAAAATTAAATTAATATTTGTCAATGCTCATTACTTTGATAGGCAAAAGATATTTCATATATATGCATGTATATGATCTTTTATTACTATTGAAGCTGAATACCTCTTGTTTTTACTAATCCTTTGCTTTTAATTTTTAACTATATCTTGATATTACTTTTCCATACTTACATTGCTAACTTTTGTTATTTTATTAGTGATTTGTTGAAGTCCGTTAACACAACTGATACTGAACACTACCATGTGCCAAACAGTTTTCTAGGCCTCTAAAATATAGTAGTGAGGGGAAAAGACAAAACATTATCACCAACAACAAAAATAAATGCATACATATATAATACAGATACACACAGTCTGTTTTTTCTCAATGAGAGTCAAACATATAAAGAATATTTTTCCCAATCTTTCCAGTGGTATATTATAAACCATTTCTAGAGATTCCCAAATACCCACAGGGTACATTTGAAGAAAACGTGGATACTGAGGCCAAGTTTACTTTTACCCACCTCTAGGTATACCTTTATCATCATGAAAGTAAGGATCAAGATTGTGCTATAAACAAGGAGCACCGGCACCAGTAATATCAGGACAGGAGTCATGAGGATAAAGGAGTTTGCTTGTCTTTGTTGTGTATGTTCTGTTCTGTTTTAATCTAACTCGTAAAAACGGGAACTTGTTTACTAACACACAATAAAAAAGAAAGATAAAATAATCTTAGCCCTAATACTCTAACAAGTTAGGAACTAGGGAAATAGTAAAGCCTGTGTAGACAAAAATCTTAGCTTACCTTATCCTATGTATGCTTTCCGGATAAACGTAATAAATGGCTTTGCTATAGTAATAACTAACCAAAATTTATATCAAGGTACTCTTTAGACATTCACCACAAATTTAATTTGAATGTTTTATGCTCATAAAGCTTCAATATCTACTTTTCCCACCCCATATTTCCATTTTGTTTTTGATTGCTTCTGTCCTTGCTCTTTCAAACTAGACCTAAATTGGAAGTGTCAGAATATTATATCAAAAGCCATTTAGATTGTTTTTGAATGGAGTGCAGATAAGTGTCCAAACTTTTGAGTGCTTGGTCTAGTCCATTATGTCTTTCAATGT
>NW_012139636.1:3970981-3972791 GCF_000956105.1 Propithecus coquereli
GATAGAAAGCCTACAGCATTATAACATGTTAATTATCTGCTCAAGATTTATTTGTTTTTTGGGATTTTTTTTTTGTTTCTGTAGCTTAAACCATTATGTAATGTAACCATAGTAAAATATAGTAATTAAACATTTAAAATAAAAAAGTGTTGCATTCATTCATTAAATGCTTTTGTTGATTATCTTATTTCATTATAATTATAGCACTGCTTCCTTAAATCAGAATTAGATGGAATAATGGTGAATACCAATATAGTTTTATCCTTGGAGGGAAAGCAATCCTTTTATTTTACTATCATTGATTTGTACATTGTAGTCTTTGTTCATTTTCTTGAGTGGTTAGTATCTATCATTGTCCTTGAGGGTTCTATAAAAGATGTAGGTCCTTCCATCTAGTGACTCAACATTTAATAGGCAGAAAGGTAAGGGAACCAATATACATCAGTGCAATACAGCGATGGCAATAAAATTGTGCACAGTGAACCGTGAGAACACGGACAAGCAGATGGCAACCTTGTGGAGGTGGTCAGGAAAGGCTTATCAGAGAAGGATGGAGAGCAGAAAGTAGAGGTTAGGTTAGGCCAAAGGAGTCATTTGTATGGCAAACAGGGAAATGCAAGTGGTTGGTATATATTTGGGTGGGTTATATTTAGGAATGATTGAAGATAAGGTTGGAAAAACAGGCAAGAGTCATATCACAGAAGACTTTCATACCATTCACACTATAGGTAATGAACATTAAAAATCTACCTGCCATCCAATATGACTAGAAGCTATAAGGATAGTCCTGTTATATTACATGGGGCAATAGTTTGTAAAAAGATCAGCTGGATAAGTGAGAAACAGAGCACTTCTGGGTAACAGTGGCTCTAGGGGTAAGAGAGCCACTGTATCAGTCAGGATTTTCCAGAGAGACAGAAAAATAGGAAAAAAGATAGATAGATAGATAGATAGATAGATAGATAGAAAGAAAGAAAGAAAGAAATTAAAGGCATTGGAGGTGGAGAAGTACCACAATCTGCCATCTGTAAGCTAGGGACCCAGTAAAGCTTCTGGTGTGATTTCAGTCTGAGGCTAAAGAGCTGAGAACCAAGAGTGCCAGTGTTGGAGAACAAGAGAAAATGGATGTCCCAGCTCAAGAAGAGAGAGTGAATTTGCCCTTCCTCCACCTTTTTGTTCTACCTTGGCCCTCAAAGAATCGGATTATGCCCACTCATGTTGGATGGATCTTCTTTATTCAGATTACTTATTCAAGTGTTAATTTCTTTGGGAGATACCCTCACAAACACACCCAGAAATAATGTTTTACCAGCTATCTGGTCACCCTGACCCAGTTAAGTAGACACATAAAATTAACCATCACTGTTCCCACTTTTACAGATTCAGAATTTTAATTTGTTTAGTTCATCCAGAGTTTTAGTTAGCTTAGAATGACAAAATTCATAAGAGACAGACACTATTATGTCCAAGTGTAAAAGAATACTTGCATCAACTTGTTAGTCCATTTTCTGTTGGATAACAGTCTAGAAACTGAAAAAGAATAGGACAATCTTATTGATAAAGACATTAAAATCAGTTATGATAATAAACCTATTCAACGGTGGAGGAAAAAATAGAAAATTAAATTATGTGCATGGTCAGAGTTATTCAAGAGGGCTAAAAATAAATGTATGTATGGTGTACTTTGAATATCCTTTTCTATATTCTGTGTTATGCGATTCCAGAAGAAATAATCTTTCTTCAGATTATAATAAATTTGATTGGGCTTGGAGTACTTACGTATGAAGATATATTTTTTCCAAAATGAAGA
>NW_012139636.1:3983923-4011984 GCF_000956105.1 Propithecus coquereli
CATGGAGTCCACACATTGTCCTCTGGCCTAGATAATCCCTTTGTTGAATTTCCTTTGAATTTAAGCTTACACAGGTTACAGATCAACAGTTAGTGAAATCTCCTTCAGTCAGAAGTTTATACTGGAGAAGTTACCAGGATGTTGTACGTTAATTCTGGGAAACTTGACATGGTAATAAAGTGGATTACTCCCAGTTGTGCTGTCTTTATAATAATAATTAAAGATGTTTATGACTATGACAAAATCACTTATTGAGAATTACTAAATCTGCATTCTTTAATGAGAATCATGATTGATATATTTGTGTATAAGAATACGGGAGGACAGAATGCAGTTCCTGTTATCAGACTTGAATACCTTTTTATTGAACATCAGGTACAACTTTTAACCAGCTGTTACAATCTGAAATATCTTCTGTATATTCCACATTATTCCAGAGATAAGATATATCCCTCTGGCTTCAGTGGCAGTCTTTGCCTCTACACTTACTCATATATAGGGTACAAGTTCTTTATTATTTACTCATGGAAAACTTTGTGTCTCCCCAATGTCTGCAAATTCTGACATTATTTAGATGATTACTCAATGGCTCTAACTTTATCTTTATTTGTAACAGAAAATTAGCAATTCTATCTTTGGAATTCGTATTTGGAGATACAGGGAATACGTCAGATCTATTTAAATCTTTGGGAAGATTTATTCTCTTCTTAGATGTGTAGGGGTGTGTGTGTATGTGTGTGAAAATAGATCCCTAATGCACAAACATGAATGCCATGATAGTCTCTAAACAATACCATCAAACATGTTCTCTACCATGGGACACTAAAGGGCTTCACCGTTTAATCATGTTGTTAAGGTTTGCATTTATATCACACTTCTATGCAATTGTTATGTAGCTTTGAAATTCCTCTATTTCACATTTGTCATAAATCCTGAACTAAGTCATCAACCCACAAAATTCAGACATAATACTTTTAAGATTTCCACTTCTGAAGTAATAAAATATTTTCTTACATTGTTTGGAAACTGATTCTGAGAACATTTTGCCAAGATGGGTTTCCCAAAGAGCTTGAGAATTGGAGCACACCCCAGAAAACTTCTTATGAAGATGCAGGTGAAAATGTCACTCATCTAGCAGGTCGTGTTCAAAATCAGTTGCATTACTTCATATCCAAATTTTGTACAATGAATAAAGTATTCAATAAATGTTCCTTTGATTGGGTAGATGAATATAAAATTTGAAACCATAATTATAATTCAATGGCATGCACAACCCAAAGATGACACTATATATCTCCTTCTCTGCTAAAAAGTAGATTCTGCCTTCTGTTTCTTCACGATACTATCCAGGAATTTCCCACAAGGCCTACCTTTGATGAGCCTCTCACGTTAGACCCTAGATGACTAGAATTACCTTCTTGAGGCTGGCTGCAGATCATGTGGTCTTATTTCATTATAATTATCATTATAGCTCTGGCTAGGAGGTTCTGCTTAGCTTTCCAGAGTTACAATTCCCTCTTGACTGTGATTAAACTGTCTTTGGATTCATAGGCCTGGAGAACTTAAACAGTCCAATTTAATGAAAACAATTTTCATAGCCATCTGGCAATAGTCTGAATATTTCTAGAAGTTAACTTTTTGCATATTAAACTTCTAAAATAAATAATTAAATCAGCTTTCATAATAGCCCACGTAGAGAGAGGCCACTCTGTGTGTTCCTCCCAGCCCACTGATTTGTGTGTCTGCTGTACTTCCTCAGTAGTTTTGGAGAGAAACAGATAATTTATATAAATTATAATCGATAGGGGTCTGAGTGCAGAGCTCTTTGGAATAGCCTCTTGGGTACACTAGATAGTGAGAGACGAAGAAATTAATCTTAACTGCTTGGATTCTTTCATCAAGGCAAGATTTAAATCAATTAATTATAATTTAGAAAATTTTTAGAGCTATAAAGCTTTCACACAATGAAAATTGTGTTTGTTTAATTATGAAGAAATTTATTCCTATTTAAAAAGACAGCTCCACAAATGCCATTTTGCAGGTTCTTTAAGTTGTTTATAAACTTTTTCATTTTGTTTTTAAGTTCAATCTTAAGAACAAAGCCAGATTTGTTAAAAGAATTAACCATTTATTGATTATAGCGTATGAGTTTTCTAAGAATGATAACTCACAGTCGCTTAGAAACAAGAAGACAGACTTTGCATTATTTTGAATCCTTCAAGCCTGAATATAGTTTGTATAACTGTTAAAATAACAGTACGTTTTCTAGGAGAAACTTGAAATCAAAACACACACACAGACACACATAAAAAAAAAAACATTTAGCCTAAAATGTGATTTTGATTTAAATTATTAGTTAAAGGAGCTGGTAAATTATATTCCCCTTGCATATTTGGTTGGGCCTGAACTGGACAAATAAAAATTTGTAAAAATTGTTGCTACCCAAGTATACTTATTGGCAAACCCTTACTAGATGCATGGTAAGGACAGGTGGGAATGGTGTTTGGTTTATAATCAAACACGATCTATGTGTCTTTGTTCTATTCCTACTTGAGCCATTTTTGACATAAAACTATAAGCTATACTCCATATATGACACTCACTTTCTATGTAAGTAAATGGATAATAATACCAAGAGAGATTTGTGAGTCAAGTAATATAATGAACGTTTAAGAGAAAGTATAGGTGAATATCCTTAGTACTTAATGCTTTGAATATATTTCCATGGAATTAAGGACACTGATAAATGCTTCATTCAAAAGAATACAGGGTTTATGCAAACACAAAAATCACTTGCTTTATTATCCAACTCTTGATAACCGTAATGGAAATGAATGCATTTCATGAAGGCCAAATGCATTTTATCTCTGTTTTAAAATTGCAAGTATTTGCAGTGCTAAACATTCACAGGTAGCCAATATCCACATTAATGATGCTGGTAAATCTAAATCATAAGATACATTTGGAATCTTAATTTAAAGCAATACTAATAAAATATTTGAGCTGATAAAACATTAGACGTTTAAATAAGTAATTAATCTACTGCAATAAACAGAAAAACCATTTAAAGACTCCATGGCCTTTCACAAAAGAAACAAATCTACAGTTTTATACTAATTTGTAATATTCTGTAGACACGTTTTTCTTTTTCTATTTTTTTCTTTTCTTTCTTTTTTTTTATGGCTTTTTTTCTTACCATGCCAATAATCCAATCCTTAGGAAGCAAAAAAAAAAAAAACAGGCCGTATTGCATTCCTGCTGTTTATCACTTTCCTGAAATCATAATCCTCTCAGTGTAACTATAATCATCTCTGCAGGAATTAATTGTGATGTCACAGAACATTATGACATTAAGTGGGAAATAGGCAGCAGGAAACTGAGCTCCATTAAGAGCAAAGATCTCTTCCTTATGAAAATATACGTTGTACATATATCATGCCTCTGTTTAAGAATGGGATCAAATTAAATGAGTGAAAAAATATCTAAGACTGTTAGGTTTCCTTACATTGAATTTTTGGATAAATTTGAGGGTTAAACTCTAGTGATCCATTAAAGTCAGATTGTTTTTTAGGCAACTTATCAGAAGGATAATGTACAATCATGCACCACATAAAGACGTTTTGGTCAATGGCAGACCACATATAAGACAGTGTTCCCATAAGATTATAATGGAGGCCGGGTATGGTAGCTCACACCTGTAGCTCACCTCCCAGCACTTTGGGAGGTTGTGGTGGGAGGATTGCTTGAGCCCAGGAGTTCGAGACTAGCCTGGCAAACATAGCAATACCCTAGTCTCTACAGAATAATAATAATAATAATAATAATAGCCAGGCATTTTGGTGTGTACCTGCAGTCCTAGGTACTCAGCAGGCTAAGACAGAGCCCAGGAGTTCGAGGTTGCAGTGAGCTATAATCACAACACTGCAGTCCAACCTGGGCAGCAGAGCAAGACCCTGTCTCTAAAAAAATTATAATAGAGCTAAATATTCCTGTAACCTGGTGATGTCATAGCCAGCTGAACACCACAGGACAACATATTACTCGGATGTTTGTGGTGATGCTGGTGTAAACAAATCTACTCTGTTGCCACTCCTATAAAAGTATAGCATATACAATTATGTATAGTACATAATACTGGATAATGTTAATAAACATTACCGGTTTATGTATTTAGTATACTATACTTTTAATCATTATTTTTGGGTGTACTTGTACTTACAAAATCAATAGTTAACTATAAAAGAGCCTCCGAGAGGTCCTTTGGGAGCCATTCCAGAAGTCATTGTTATAGGAGATGACAGCTCCATGCGTGTTATTGCCTCTGAAGCCCTTCCAGGAGGACAAGATGTGGAGGCAGAAGACAGTGATATTGATGATCCTGATCTTAGGATAATATGGGTGTTTCTGTCTTAGTTTTTAACCAAAAAGTAAAAAAAAAAAAAAAAAAAAAAAAAAAAAAAAAAAAAAAAATTAAAAAAAAAAAAAGCTTACAGCTTAAGGTTATAAAAAAGAAAGAAAATATTTTTGTACAGCTATATAGTGTTTGTGTTTTAAGCTGTTATTACAAAAGAGTCAAAAAGTTAAAAATATTAAAAAGTTTATAAAGTAAAAATTTATTAATACAATAAATTAGGATTAATTTATTTTTGAAGAAAGAACATTTTTAAATAAATTTAGTGTAGCCTAAGTGTACAGTGTTTATCATTATAGTCTACAGTAGTGTGTGGCATTGTCCTAGGCCTTCACATACACTCACCACTAGCTCACTGACTCATCCACAGCAAATACCAGCGCTGCAAGCACCATTCATGGTAAATGCCCTATAGAGGTGCACCATGTTTTATCTTTTATGTCATATTTTCACTGTATTTTTTCTATGTTTAGATACCCGAATGCTTGCCATTGTGTTACAGCTGCCTACAGTATTCAGTACAGTAACATGCCGCACAGGTTTGTAGCCTAGGAGCAACAGGCTATACCATATAGGCTAAGTTATGTCCCACAATGGCAACATCATCTAAGAATATATTTCTCAGAACATATGACTATATGCTCTCTTGATTACATTATTAAGTGGTGCTTATCACAAATTTTTGGGTTGTATTACAAATAAAATGATACATCCATCGGTGGTTCTAAAGCTTAGCTTCACATTACATCACTTGGGAAGCCAAGGTTGAGAACCTCACATGACAATCACTTGGGAAAAAATGCTGATATCCTGGCTTCAGAACCTCTGATTTAATTGTCCTGGGATGAGGACGGGGCATTGGGAATGTTAAAAGCTCCCAGGTGATTCTCATGCACAGCTAGGGAACCACTGCTCTGTATCATTTTGCTCACAGCAGACGGCCATCAGGGGAAACGTTTATTTTATCTCTTAGGGACTCTTCGGATAGAATTTTAGAGAGAACCATATTTTCTGAGCATGGTTTTATTATCTCAGCGTATCTCCAGATCATATCTCTGAGTTTAATTTTAAAATGGCACACCATTTTATGGAGAATTTTGTAAGAGAAGACGCTGATGTGTGATCTTGGGCCCTGAAAGTAAAAGCTTGTTAATTACCCAGGAATTTGCAGAGCAGCAAAATGTAGTATGCTGTGATACTCCTGCAAAAAGGACGCCTTCTCCAGGGAGTAGCTTTCAACCCAATAATTGCAGCACCTGGTGAGCTTGATTATGAGCATTTGTGGGGTACTCCCCAGGAACTTCCAAAAATATGTGGGATGCAGGAGATTTGAGAGAGAGAGAGAGAGAGATATGATATGAGAGCTAGGCTCCCCTTTTTATTTATCAGAATTAATATAATCATCTTTATCATCTACCATAGAAAAGCTATTTGAAAATATGGGAAACTCAAATGAGTGTAAGGAATATTTTCCTTGCCATCCCTTAATTAAAAGCTAACAGAGGAAACAAGAATTACACACTCCAGCAAAAAACACATATAGGTATATGATTAGCAAAACATTCAGGGCCACAGATTAGCTTTAGAGCACCTCTGTGGGAATTAGAATAGGGGCCTCTACCAGGAGAGTGCAGCTTTACAGACACAGGACTCATTGCCTGAAGACCAGGAGCTGTACATCAGCAGGAGTTACTCCCTAGGCGAGGTCACTTTATGCAGTTTCACAACATCTTAACCTCTGGGTGCAAATCTGGAAATGATGGAGATACAGGCAATTAAGTCATCCCAGAGCTCCTAACAGGGGAAAATGCTTTCCTAACCCTTAGGAACTCTGCCCACACCTGTATCATGATACCAGATCCAGGCAGGGTAGAGGTATTCAGAGAGCCACTCTTCAGAGAAATCATTATGCTGGAATAGCAAACCTGATCACTCTTCCTCTAAACCCCATTTCCTGATGATGGTTTGAGCTGCAGTGAACAGGGACAAACTTAATTAGACACTCATGTGGAAATGGATTTACTTTGCAACGGTTACAGATCAAGTTTGTCCTATGACTAAATCCTAAAATCAGAATTAAATACATTTATTTTTTCTGAGGATAGCAGTGGAGCGCGCGTGTGTGTGTGTGTGTGTTTAATAATTTAAAATGTATCAGTTTATCAAGATATGTATATATATATAAATTATTACAGAGCTGAGTTGTTCTGCACAGAAATTATAAGAACTTCTGAATCACTAGGCACACATCAAGACCAAAGATGTGAGTTGAGCCAGTAATGAGAAGACCAGGGCCATAACAAGTCTGGAGGCCAAAAAATCCAAATGAAGTGCAGGCATAAAACATGTTTGAGCAGGCATAGGTGAGGACTTAAAAAGCCAGACTGTTTTAAATTACATGTGCACATTTTGTTGTAAACGAACAACAATGTAACCTCCATTTTTATCTTCAAAATAGAATTACAAATAGATGGCAAATAGTTGCCTTTGTACATAATGTTTTGGGGATATGAAAGAATAAAGATTGTATTTTATTTTTGGTCCTTTGCAGAATGAGATAGCCACAACAAGGCTGAGGAAACAGAGATTGAGGAATCAGCAGAAGTGTGAAACTGGAGTTGGCAATGACTACAATAAACCCTAGAGGGTTGTTGTCTGAGTAAAATAATACACTGCAGGTAAGCGCTTGACACAGCACCTTGCATATAGAAAGCATGCAATAAATGATAGCTATCATCACAATTAATTTTTATTAATGAAAATCGATGATGGTTATAAGTAATCTACCACATTATGGAGATTGATTTGAGAGGTTATGGTATTCTAATTTAGATAATAGTAAATTATAGTATGGCTTGATAGTCTGGAATATCCTGGCTTAATTGGAAATAAATTTAGGATCTAAGAATCTTTGATTCCAGTAGTATTGAAAAAGAAGGTCATCATACTGATTTGTTTTGTTCAAGCCTCTGCTTATATTCATTAGCAAAGAAAAATAAAGTTAGATTTCCCTTGAGCTTGGTGTTATGCTTGATAATAATGAAACAAGCCATGCAGAAGAAAATTGGTATAGAAATCTAGATTTCTGAAGACACCTGTATTTTCCAATTTCAATGTTTGTGCTTATGAGAAATAAGAAAAAGAGAAGTAAATACAAGATTGGAGAGTGTGGATGGGGGTGGACCCATTATTCCACTTCATTCTCCTGGGGAGATATTCCTGGCAGGGTGTATGTGCCTTTTGCACTTTCTGCAGATTGCTTTTATTATTAAACAACTTTTTAAAAGCCTACTCTTTTGATATATTAAAACAATAAGGGTAAATCTACATCCACTACCAAGATAAATTACCCCTAAATCTAATCTAGAGAAAATGCATTTTCACCCTCATAATAACACTAGAAAAAGAGGTAGTGATCAGATTTCCTATTAGTGAAAATAAGCACTTTAATAAACTGCTTGGTATCTCCCAGGTATTGTAAATGGCAGCTGCTATTAGAATTGGTCTCAATAATGTAATAGATCACCATATAAATCCACATACTTTAATGGAGCATAAATTAAACACAGTCTTTGGATGGCTTTAACATGTAAATGTAGCTTTTTGAAAAATGTTTTAATTTTTCATTTAATAATCTTGCCAGCTTTGTACATTGGAGAATAGTAAACTCCCCATTCTTCCTGACCTTTATAAGATACACCATAACCAGCAAAACTTTCCATTTTAATTTTATTAATTCTAAGGTAAGAATTCCTGATACCAAATTCCTTACAATAAAATATTATGAAAGTATGCAATTGAAATATGAATATTGATTCAGTTTGTGCAATATTTTGTTTTGTTTCTATTTTTAGATAACAATATATTTAGGGTTAAAAAAGCTATATTTGCATGGGTTTGTGTGTGTATTTATGTGCGTTTCTATGTTTCATTATTAAGCTACCTACAGTTTAAGTATTCTGATTAAGTCACAGTTAGTAATATGTTTGAAACATAAAAGAAATCAAAGAACAATCATTAGTAATTTGAACCATGTCTAAGTTCCATGTTTTAATTATTATGCTAATATCTTATTATAGTCCTCATAATTATTACATTGCAAATATCTACTTTCTCTATTAATTATTAGAATACTGGTGTGTAGATATACATATTCACTCATAAAAATGTCATAATAATTATTTATTCTAAGGTCAGATATTTATCACAAGAAATGATATAGGTGTAGCCAAAGATTTTAGAATCTGTGTAAATAGCGCAAAGCCTTTTCAATAGAAACCACTTGTCATCTAGCAGTTACTATTAGAGAAGCATATTCAGATAATTGATCCCTTTAAATCAGCACTCTTGATGTTGACCAAGAAAGACTTACATGTTTGGTCATAAAATATAGTGCATTTTCTATAATAATTACAATTGTTAGCTGTATGCTCAATTGCCAAATAAATAACCTAAACTTGTATGACTAAAAATGTACTAACTTGGCACTTACTAAACTATTGAAACAGATAATGAGAAAGAATTCATCGCAACTGGATGCTGCACTACCCAAACTGTTAAAAAAAAATGACATTTCCTGGTCTTGCATTAAGAAGGGAAGTTCTAAGAGAAAGTTTTCATTCAAGCTATCAGAAGTTTGTTAAGTGAAATGTTGATTTGGATTGTGTTTTGGTTTGCTGTATTTTAATGTATATATCTAATGGATTTACCAGCTATTTTGGTACAGTTCATAACCTCCTTATCTTTCTCTCTACATATACAGACACACAGACACTACAGCTAGAGTCTTTTTGGTTTTTATGGTCACACAAATGTTATAGTGAAAATAGCATATGGATATACACGTTCATACCTAAGAAATTATTTAGGGTTTATTAAATTTATTTCCTAAATGTAATGTTAGAAATGGGCATATTTTTATAATTGTTCTTAACTATGTCTGATTATCAAATGCATTGACCTGGCTTGTGCATGTGTCAAGACCAGTCGAGCTGTGTAGCTCTAGCCCATCTTCCCTTGTGACCTCGCTGCTGACCTTCCTGAAATAGCCTACTTGATTTAAGATGATGAGATGATGATTTTCTCAAAGCAAAAATGTCAATTTTTATCTCATGCATTGGGGTATTTAAGGTGATTTTGTAATTCAACAAAAATTTGAATTTTAAACAGAAATTTATATTTATGAATATAGAAAGTGGCAGCAGAAGATACACAGTAATATTGTATTTAATTACACGTTTCCTAAGAGAGAAAGAGGAGGAAAGAAAAAGGGAGGAATCCTGTAAACAAATCTGAAAATTATCAGCTGTAGCATTTGTTTCTCATTTACCCTGGAATTTTCAGTGGTCACCACTCTCAGCCATCCTCCCTTCAGTCAGTTATCTCTGGTGTCACAGGTCACTCTGTGAACCTGGCCAAATGACCAAGCTTCTGAGCCCTGGATTATTGCTCTGAAAAGCCTGTCTTACCAGGTGGTCCTTTGCAGCTCCAGACTCCTGTGAGTTGGCTATGGAACCAAGACTGGGAAGTCCCCGGGTTGTGGTATTTCTACCTTGCCAGCAAGTTTTTCAATTCCAGGGGTCATGTTACCTTTCAATTCTGCTAAATCTATTAGCTTTATGGGAGTATTGCCTGATGTAGTGCTGAATGTTCTGCCTTTGGCGTTCCAGGAGTAGAGCAGAGAATTAGCTTCTGCTTTAGCTGAATTCTATCTCTGTGCAACTAGGAAACCATGGCTCACATTAGAGGTAAATTGGATATTTAATTTAGACTATAATATAGTCCTAAACTACCTGTGATGCTTTCCATTTTTATTCTTTTCCCCTCGGATGACTGGCGTAAGTCTCATTTTTAGAATAAAAAGCAAAGAACATACTCAGTTTAGGCTGTCACAGCACAGAGACAAAAATATAATTCAGAATTATCTTCTTTTGCAATAAGCCTTTGAATTGACAGTACACTATTGTATACTACATAATACAAGCTTTTTACGTATCATATTAATATACTACCTTAAAGTCTTGACAATTTGCACTGACATTTTGAATTAACATTGCAGTTAACTATTTGATAATATCACATTCATGGAGTTAGAGTATTTTAATGGATGATTTTTTCTCCTGTGGTATTATTACAAGAAGTAGTAATTTTCTCACTGTGACATTTATTATATTTTAGGACCTTTCACTAAATACGCAAATGCATGATTTTGTAAGGTTCTACATTTGTTGAACAAGTACTGCTATATAGATTCATTTTTCTCTTGACACCCAAAATGCAACATGGACATATTTATTAATCAAATATTTAAGCATGCTGGGTAAGAGTTTTTGTGGATTTGTCTAAGCTCTAAGTTTTTTTCATTCTTACTTTGAGTCAGAAGTTTGCTTTTGATTCACATAGTTACCGTGAAATTGTATTTTAAATTTGTTATTATGATTAGAAAGTCATGTTTTACTTACACAACATACCAAAAAAATGACAGATAAGTCAGTCAGCAACTCCAGAGCATCATTTTTTGACTTGATTTTAGATGATGAGTTTCTCAAAGAAAAAACATTTATTTTAATCTCATGTATTGATCTATTCAAGGTGACTTTATGATTCAACGCAATGTTTAAACAGAAGTTTATACTTATAAAAAGTAGCAGCAAAAGATTATCAGAAGTATTATACTTAATTATGCTTTCCCAAGAAAACAAGGTATACTATAAACTCTAAAAATGCTTTGAGAAAGTAGAAATGTTCATAACAACAAAAAGCAAAGCAAAACAAAAAACATATAAACCAAAGTTTCTTAATCAGCATTGGTTTCCTAAAGCTGTCATGTCTTCAGCATGAACAGGTTTATGTCTTTAAAACAGGAGCTATCTAATACTTCTACTCTTCTTTCAATCACCCACAGACTATTTCACATTTGTTGTTTCCAGTTTTAAAAAAAAGGTCCATTCTGTTTTAGTGTCAGAGAATATTAGTCACAGAAGTACTTCCCAATTTTTTCTTTGAAACAACCATTCTTTATTGTCTGTTCAGACAGCTGTGGTTCCAAAATGGAATTTTTGTTCCTTTAAAACCTTGTGGGTATTTTGTTTTTTGAACATTCTTAGAGATGTGTACTGCAAGATGAAGGGCGGAGGTAGCTTCCCTAATGCCCGATAATGGGCTGCTACCGAAGGACAGCTCTGCCCTCCCAATTTGGTATGCCTCAACATTTTCTACTAAAGATCTGCTTTTGCAGTGATATTATAATACAAGCCTTACATTACTAGACATACCCCATGTATACTGCATTGCAGATGGGCAGTGGGAGAAGTTCTCTAGGGAATGCTCTGAGGAGAAATAATGAAGGGCGATATCCTCAGAATGTGAAATTGCAAAGAGATAACCAGCATTGCGTGTAATATGATTCACAGGTTGTTTCCAGCTACAACTGTGGAGGTGGGGGAGGGAGAAAAGAGAAGAGGAGAAAAAGAAGGAGGAGGAGGAAGAGGAGCAAAGGGAGAAAAACAAACAGTGCAACCAAGAGGTGACAGGAAGGGTGTTTTTCTTCAAGAAGCACTTTAAGAGCTCTCTGGCAGGGGTTATTGACCTATTTTTGATCAGGGACATTTTTTCATCCTTGAAATAATGGGTTCACTTTCCAGAAAATGAATATTCTTTCTTATAAAACTTTGCATAAAAATTCAAGTTTTTCACAGACCTTCCAAAGTTCGTATACTTCAAGTTAAGAATAATAATTAAGAACTCTGGACTTTGATTTACATGATCTTCCTATAGTAAGTGACACTGATCTGGCACAATCACAGCAGAGGCTCAAGAATATTCCCCTACATCAGTTAACTGAAAGGTATGCACAGGGAGAGGCACAGAAGCAGCAGTTTGGTCTCATCTTAGATTTTTGTGGTACTTTTTGATGTTTGGTACATCAGAATAAAACTCCCTCTGGCATTTCCTTTCCACCTTACAAGGTCAACTGCGATTACCAAATTTACCTTCCTACCTGCCCCTTCCTCCTGCCTTATGATTCTACTTGAAGATCACAACAGCAAACTTTAAAATGTTTTGCTTTCATTCTCCCTCAAAGAATCGTTCACATTTATAAACATTTCATCACAATTTTAAAAGCTTATTTTTGGTTAATAGAAGTTAAGAATATTATATATTTTGTAAGATGAAGTAAGCTTTCATTCTCCCTCAAAGAATCGTTCACATTTATAAACATTTCATCACAATTTTAAAAGCTTATTTTTGGTTAATAAAAGTTAAGAATATTATATATTTTGTAAGATGAAGTAAGGATTTATTGTAATTGCCATAAATATTTCATACTTCAATAAAATGGGTTTTAAATACCTTATTGAATAATGCACACCCAATCTTAAAGAAATCATGCAAATTTTTTTATCCTTGAGCTTTATTTCATATAACTTGAGAAATTTAGTCACCCCAGGAAAGAAAAATTTGGTTAAGTTTAAAAGAAGCAAGTTAACTAACTCCTCAGGCAGGAGTCCTTTTGAATTCAGAACATTCTAATACTCTCAACATTTATATGTAAAATGCAAAAAAATAAAGCATGGAGACAAGTTTCAGTCATAGTCATAAATCATTAAAGGAGTTTCTGTAAAATGAATATATCTAATCTTTTTGTTCTGTAATTAAGGTGAGGGCTGTTTCTTCTGTGAACTGGGAGAGACTAATGAGATGATGAGCATTCTGAGGCAGCTAAAGAAAGGACTGTGTGGAAATGAAGGATTTGGAAATTGAGGATCTAGAAATTTGAGTTCTGTAAAATTATCTCTGTTTGGAAAATCTTTGTGAACCCACCAGCTTTCTTGTCTGAAGACTGAGGATCTTAGTATAAAACTTGAGATTCTTAACATGGCTCCCAAGTGTTTGGTTGGTCAGGCTCTGCCTACCCCCTCAGAACCCTCATCAACCCCTTCTGACCTTTATTTTTCCCCCAAAACCAAGTGCTTGAGATACATCACATACCCTGCTATTTCACTAAGTCATCTCTTTGATTTCACCTTTTATTGGATGGGTAGGATATAGGTAGGATATATCTTTATATGTACATAGCTGCACATCAGATTAACATTAATATGTTGTTCTGAGTACAGTGTTAAGTTCGATTGGCTAGATAATTACTGAAACCCTGTATTTGGTGGGATATGTTCATATTTGACCCTTTTGGAAGCTATCTAATTGTTATGGCATATTTTATTCCCATCCTAAATCACAGAATCATCACCAGCCCTAAGCTATTAGATACCAGAATGATAAGACCTTGAATATAACGATTGCTGAATTCTCGCCCTGCCAGACATTACTCAAAGTTAAGATTTAAAGGGCAAAATATTCATCAACTTTACCCATGCAACACTTGTATGCCACTTTTAATTGCTTCCCCACATATTTAGGAGATGATGGCACCCCTTTCCTGGAAGTGCAGAAGTACATTTTCTGCAATTCTCTACATTGGGAAATGACTGCTCTTTCTCTGCTGGGATAGAAGGTGGAGCCAGTAAGGGGTAGGGGAGGTGACGAGAGTTCCTACTTTTAGAGGAGGAGTAACGAGTTGGATATTTCTATACTTCAGTTTAAACTTTACTCCATACCTAAACAAATTTTATTTCTTGGGTATTTTCTATAAAGTTTAAGTAATTAGAATTGACATAACATTTATTTTATATATATTTATCATATATATTATATGTTATATAATAATCTCTTAATATTAATATATATTATATCTAAATATATATGCATATTATGAGCATCTTTGAGGGAAAAGTAAAAGTTTAACTCTGTTGGCTAACTTACTGTAAAAAACAATTTATGGCCAAGTGCCACAAAACTTGCACACATGACCATTTCTCTGAAAAATGTCAAGTGTATCCTTGCATTTTCACATTAACAAGCCTTGAAAAGCGTAAGTATTTTTTTTCTCCTCCATGGGAATATCAGTTGATCTACAAATGCAATGCACATGTGACAGAAGTTATAATGACAGAATATAAAGAAGGAAAAAATATCAAATGAATCTATTAAATTCAACATATAGTTTTTCCTCCTCTGACCCACCATAGCCATTATGTGACAGATTTACTGTTATTCAAAATTCCGACATAATAGACAGAATCCACATCACTTTGACCATCACTTTTGCACCACGAAAGTCCCAGTCCCCTCTTACAGGAAATACCTGTCAACAGTTTGGTGTGTCATCTCCCTTCAGATATTTTATGCATTCCCATACATACATATATACCACATAAAATAATATTATTGGGTAACTTTTTTACTTAAACAGTTTTGCAGTATATGTGTGAGATATTTCCCTTACTACATAACAAGTATGTTCATCCCATTCTTTATAATTGGCATTTAGAATATCATTCTATGACCGTGTTACAGTTAATTTAGCTAATTCACAATCATGGAAATTTAGGTTTTTTTTCAAATTTCATTATTAGAAACTATGATGAAATTTAGCTTTTTTATATATTTGTGTCTTCTATACATGTGTAAAAGTTGCTACTCAGAATTTGAATTGCTGGCTTTTAGGCCATGGCCATTTTTAACATTATTATTTAATAAATTCTGTAGAGGGTAAAAATGCAGGATTATCTAAACTCTGCAACTCAGAATTTGGTGTTTTGTTATTTTGATTTGCAAGAACCTAGCTACTGCTAAAGTTCATCTATTTTTCTTAATTTCTTAGCCATTTTTACATCCTTTTCTGCAAGTTGCCTGTTCATAGACATTATCTATTTTCCTTTTAGCTTGTTCGTATTTTCTTGATTTGTAGAATGCCTCTTTGTATTTTGGAGACTTATTTACATTATTGGTTTCTTGTCTTGTTCCATTTGTTGTAAAATCCAGTAATATTTTGCATGACTGCTCTGGTAAATTCAACTGATAAAATGATTTTAGGTTATATTAAAGAGAAGCGAGATATCTCCTGTTAAAGATGTTCCCTTTAGTTTCATAGTTTCTAAAATATTGTTTGAATACTCTAAGATTATTGTTTCATCATGCCTGTTTAACTTTAGCTCAGATTTATTGGGCATAAATTGAGATCATATTTATTTTCCCCTTTGATTTATTAATATAGAGATTACATTCTTGTATGTATGTGTGTATGTATGTAGAATGTAAGTAGGTAGGTAGAATGTGTGTGCAAAGTAGAAAATACACACATGCTCTCTGCCATTAAAACATCTTTTTATTACTGAGGATAAATCCTACCTTGCTTCCATGAGTTATTTTTTTACCATTTGATTTGTTTTTAGTATTTTATTTAGGAGACATTCTTACTATTGCTTTTTATTGTGCTATTCTGACTGTTTGACTCTCAGGGTTTACAGTGTCCCTGGTATATTGAAGGAGCTGAACTCAGTGGGGGGAAATTATAATAATGGTTCTGAAGTGATTGCTATGCCAATCTCATAACTTACCAGGTTACTTTTATATAGTAACAGGCTCTTACTGTTTGTTCAGTTCAGCTTCATATCAAAGCTACACCCCCTTGTTTGATACCAAAGCAGGGCAAATGGCCAGTTTCTCCTGATGTTTTCCTTGTCCTATTTCCTCTTCCTGCAGTTGGTCTCTCCTTTGGACCCCTTCATAGTCAAGGCAAGGGTGTAGTAAGGATTATAAGGAAAGAATAAAGCCTTATGTGGCTCATTTTCCAATTATCATCTGCTACTAGGGCTATCTGTACAATACATGTCTGCCTTCTGGCTTTTTCCCTTGTGCAGTGCTTTCGTCGACTCTTGGGGATTTACATTATTCAAGGTGCACAATGCTGTTTGTGACACAGAAGATGCCTCTCCTAGTTGGCTCTTTATGACCTCACTGTCCCTGGCTTCCATCTGTCCTTCCTACATAGACTCTTTCACTTGTGGGTACCTCACTCCTCCAGATGTCCTTGAAAGGGATGATTTTCAGGTTGGGTAAGGCTTTGCTTCCACTCTTGGATTCTGTTCAACCCATGGAAAATCTCATGAATCCTTGTCCCATTAATTTCTAGAAGCAGGTTCCAGTCTCCTGAGTGTTCCAATCTACAGGGTGCCAACACCAGGGTTCTGAAGTTCTTTTCCCTTGGAAAGGGGTGGGGATCCACAGTATACCACCAGCCCTCTCCAGAGGAATTCTCCCCAGGCAACACATCTGATTAATTTGCCCAACTGCAATTTTAAGGCTTTCAATTGGGTGACAGGCTAAGTCTTTCATGAGTGCTCACAACACCCCAGCGTGTTCTGCAGCGGTATCTGGTAATGATTGTTCTCCATCTTCTTGGTCTCTGTTGAAGTCCCAAGACAATAGTAAACTTGACTTTATACAAGCCTTGCAAAATGACTTGGAGAGCTTCCCACCTTTTTTCTGTGTTCTAAACAGTTTTTATAAGGTAGGAGTTATTTGTTCCTTGAGAGCTTGATATCACTTGCTCTTGAAACTTCTGTATCTGTTTACTTTTAGGAGGTAGATTTTTTTATTACTGTTTTAATGTATCCTGGGGTTGTTTGTCTATTCAGGTGTTGTATTTTGAGACAATTTGGTTAATTTATAGCAGAGGGCTACAAATTTTCTGTAAGTTTTATTTGCTTGCATAAGACATATTTTTGTTTTTTTAAAATAATTGTAATTTTCAATTTTTTTCTTTAAACCAAAAATTATTTAGAATTTGGTACATATGTATATTTGTGTTAATTTCCAGATACACATATTTAGCTACTTTTGATTATTGATCTCTACGTATATTATGTGATAGTCATTGCACAAAGCATAATATCAACTTTCAAGTATTGTTTTGTTTTCCTTTGTGGTTTAGTACATTATAAATTTTATGTGTTTCATCTGCTTAAAGAAAAGTGTTTATGTGTGTTTTGGAGTAAAAAGTTTTTTATGTTTTAAAATATATAGTTTTGAATTATGGAATAATTCTCTAACCTTCTCTAACCTTCCTTAAGTTTTGCTGTATTGCTCTACATATTCTGGGACTAGTGTATTTAATTATTCTACAATAATTTTTCACCATTGCTTATTTCTTTCCTTGTCTTCCTCCTAATTTCATGTATTTCTCTTGTGAGAATGGATCTTTTAATAAAATTTTTATTGCAGTCAGATATAAATATAGATAGCATAATATTTTCCATTTTAACTCTTTTTAACTGTAGTATTCAGTGGTATTAATTACATTCACAATGTTGTGCAATCATAACCACTATCTCAATAATATTTTTAGATTGGATCTGTAGGGGGTAAACTTTTAGAATCCTTGCATGTCTGAAATGTCACTTTACCTACTTTGTAGTTGTTATAAATAGGTTTAAAGTTATTTTCCTTCAAAAATTTAAATCTATTACTCTATTCACTCCATGCTGAGAATATTGTAGATAAGATGTTGTCTTGGTCTGCTCAGACTGCCATAACGGGTGCCTTAAACAACAGAAATTTATTTTCTTACAGTTCTTGAGGCTTGAGGTCTGATATCAGGGCGCCAGCATGGTCAGGTTCTTGGGAGGACCCTCCTCCTTCCTTGTAGACTCACTGTGTCCTCAGAGGGTAAAGAGAGAGCTCTGGTCTCTCTTCCTCTTCTTAAAAGGACACTAATATCATTACAGGGCCCCACTCTTATGAATTCGTCTAAACCAAATTATTTCCCAAAAACTCTACCTTCAAATTCCATCACAATGGGGATTAAAACTTCAAAATATGAATTTTGGGGGCACACAGACATCCAATCCGTAACAGAAGTTTAATAGCAAACTAACTTTCATTCATGTGTAGGGCTTTTTTTTTTTTTCTGCCTCTCTCTTTCTGGAAATTTTTAGTAATTTCTCCTTGTCTTGTTAGTTTTAGGTTTTATTACAATGGGCTTAATAGGTATATCTATGGTTGTCTCTATGGGTGTACATTTTATTATTCTTGGCATTAGATAAGCCCTATAAGATGATTCATATCTTTGATCAGATCAAGAAAATATATTTCATTATTTTGTTGGATAGATCTTCTCCTCAACCTTCTCTTCATGTTCTCCTGGAATACCATAGATATATTTGAAGTTACTAGATCTATCCATATCTCTTTCATAATTTTTACTTTCACCTATTCTTCTGTGCTATATTTCATGAACTTCCCTCTGTGTGATTGTGAAGATTTCTGAAACAATCTTATGGGTTTTTTTATTCTGCTGTTTGATTCTCATAATTCAAGTTTTTTTTTCGATCACAAGTTGATTCTTTTGTATGAACTCAATGTCCTTTTTCACTTAAAGTGTATTATATTTTCACTGTTTACTGTTTGCTCACGTGAATGTTCTTGTATTTATTGAGTTTCTTTATTTTTCACAGTATGAGCTTTCTTAAATGTTTGGTAGTTTCTGGTTCTGTACGTATCTTCATAGCTAAAGATCTCTGTTCATCAAATACTGAATCTGCATGACCAGAGTACATGTTTATGATTAGGGCTTGTGCACCTAGGGCTGATTTCCGTCTTTACAAAAAGATAGGTGGGGAGAATGTGACGGTTGGCAAGTGTATCAGTCCGTTTGGACTCCTGTAACAAAGTGCCATGGACTGGGTGGCTAGTAAACCACGGAAATGTATTCTTCACAGTCTAGAAGCTGGAAGCCTGAGATCAGAGTGACAGCACGATATCCTCACATGGCAGAAAGAGGGGAGAGTTCTCTGGGATTTCTTTTATAACAACATTAATGGCATTCATGAGAGCTCCACCTTCATGGACTAATTACCTTCCAAAGCCTCCACTTCCCAAAACCATCACATTAGAATTAATATTTCAACATACAAATTTGGGGAACACAAACATTCAGTCCATAACAACAAGTGAGTTCTTCTCCTTAACTTTGGGGTATGAGCTCTTGCTGTCCATATTTTCTATGGCTGGTCATTCATGGACTGTCCTGCCTGCCCTCCCTGCTTCTCACATCAGGGGGCTGACACAAATGCCAAGTTGCCCAGCACTATGTGGTGTGAGTGATGGATCTACTAATTGACTTGATTGTAGTAATAGTTTAACAATGTGTGTGTATGTGTGTGTGTGTGTGTGTGTGTGTGTGTGTGTGTGTGTGTATATCTCAAAACATCACATTATATTGTGTATGTTCCTTAAGTATATACAATCTTAATTTATATGTAATTATACTTCAATAATTTATATATAATTATATATCAATAAAGCTAGAAAAAGTACTATCTCCTTATAAGTTAAATCCAACCTTAATTCTTATGTCCCATTAATTTATATTAAACAATGTATTTCTGTGAAGTAAAGGAAAATATAAAGAGTTATCAAACACTATTTTGAGTTCTATGGAAAGTTAAATTCAATTGATGTAATCATTCCAAATTCTTTTGTACTGACAGTGAGGTTTAGTATTGTCTGCTTTTCTTATTTGAACTTTCTTTTTAAAATTAAAAGTGAAGCTCCTAATTTCTCAAGGGATTATATGGTTTTAATATTAGACTTAAGAACTATGATTTTAAATTCTTTGCATTAACAAGTTAAACTGAAAATTAAAATACCACCAAAAATTTACCATGCCCTACTTTAAATGCTGACCTCTGTCACAAGCTAATGTAAACATATTAGCACTAAGACCTAAGACTGAGCATCAATAAAATAAACAGAAAATGATCACCCATCATTGGTTAATCTGTAGTGTTAAAGATCTTAAGAACAACTCATATCACAATCTACTGTTTTTAGTATTAGTCATCAGTTATATTAAAGGGAAAAATGTTGGTATTTTATGTGCTTTTTCTCCAATGATTTTGTTTTGAAGTACAATACTGACATTAAGTGACATATTCCTAAGGACATAAAGAAAAGAAGATCAGCCTTTTTTAAGCTGAAATTTCAATCAGCAAATTAGATCAGCAAATATTGTTGATATGTAAATATCAAAGAGCCAGGACTGCAAAACTTTAGTAAAACATGTTGAATATATCAATATATCTTAATAAAGAATATATTAACAAAAAGTGGGATAGTGCAACCAAAGAAGTAATGATAATGATAGACGCTGAGAATGGTGACATCTGTCAAAGCTCTGATGAGAGTAGGGCTCCTTAGTCGATTAGCTTTGAGCATCTGAATCCAATGGAGGAGGTCTTACCTGCAGTTTACACAAATAAATCTGCCTTTCACACCCATGTAGCTGGCTCTCCTTGTTCTGACTCTGTGCTCAACAAGATGATTTTGCTTTCTCAGTAACTTGTAAGGATAAGTGGCTGATTTTTATGTTTCTATGAATAATAAGATGCCACATTTTAAGTGCCTATTATGTGTAATGTATTGATTAAGAAAAGGCTGTATGCTGTAATGAATAAGATATGGTAAATGGACATAATAAGTTATCTTCTCCCCTAACCAATGGTCCAGTGTGAACCTTCAGTGGGCCTTTTGTGTGTGGGGAGTCACACTTGGGACCTCCTCGCATCTTGTATGCTGGAGTGGTCACATGCAGCTAGTGAACTGGAAGAGAAGGCGGAGAAGGCCCACGTGATCGACGTTAATTTCATTGGCAGGGACTAGTCACATGCTACACTGATTTGCAAGGGGTACTATGAAATGCGGAATTGAAGTTCAAAAGGGTGGCTGGAAAATTAAACTAATCTGTGGTAATAGAACTCAGAACAGTGGTTGCCTGGATGGAGTGGGGTCAAGAAGAAAATGAAGATCGTTTGGAAAGGAACACTTGATTCCAGAGAGCATTCTAGAAGTGCTCTCTTTGTATGCAGTCGTCAAAACTTGTCCATTTTATTGTATATAAATTATGTTTCAATTACTGTGAATGGACTTTTAAAAGAAAAGAAAGGAAAATAATATTCCAGGTCCAAGTGCTGCATAACAAATGACCCAAAACTTAGCAGCTTAAAACACATTTTATAATATTGATGCGTATGATTCCGTGGATCAGAAAGTAGGAAGGTCAGCTGGGGCTGAAGTCATATTGAGGCCAGACTAGCTTGCATCCAGAATGGCATAGCTGGTAGCCAATGCTACCTGTTGGCTCAGAGCTTAGCTGGGGCTGTCAGCCAGCCTGTGGCCACTCCAAGTGGCCGACTCAAGCAGTTGGACATCTCATGCAGTGGTGCAGGGCTCATGAAGCATGTTTCCCAGGAAACAAGGCAGAAATAACATCACTTTTTATGACCCAACCTTAGAAACCATGTGGTCTCATTTTTGGTGTAATTTATTAGTCAAAACCTGACAAGAATTATGGAAAAGGGCATAGATCCCAATTCCCAATGGGAAGAGTGTCAAAGAACTTGGGGGCCATGTTTTTAAATCATCACACCGAGTCCTCTGACCAAAACTTATGTACATTCCTCCTTCCTTCCGCATGGAAGATACCCCCTCCCCCCCCCCCCCCCCACACACACACTCCCACAGTCTCATCCTTATTAGGGCAACAACTCAAAGTCTGGAAATCTCATCATTTCACCTCTGGAACAGAATTTCTGTGGCAGTTACTATTGCTGCACAGCAATTACCCTATAACAGTAGGTAAAAACAACCACTTTATTTCCCTCACAGAATCTGTAGGTTAGGATTTCACACACAGGGCAAAGGAGGTGGCTTTCTTTTCTCTATAATTAATGTCTGTGACCTCAGCTGGGAAAACTCAAAGGTAGAGGTGGTGGTAACTCAATGACCAGACACTAAACTCATCTGAAGCCTCTTTTGCTCACATACGTGGAGCCTGGGCTGTAGGCAAAGGCTGGCTCAGCTGCGACAGCTGACAGTAGCACCTACACATCACATGTCCACATGGCTTGGCTTTCTCCCAGCAGGATGACTGCAAGGTGGTCAGATATCCTCCATGGCAACTCAGGGCTCCAAGTACGGGTGTTCTGGTGACCCATTACCTTTTGATACTCACCCTTAGAAACGGTACACCTCTGATCCAGGTTACAGGATATGGGGCCATAGACCTTACCTCTGAACTAGAGCGGTGTCAGTGAATTTGAGAGCTACATTTTAAAACAATGAACAAAGGCGTTGTGGTAGGGGTAGGCAACATTTCTGTTTACAAACAAAAAGACACAATTACTATCTCAAAGAGATGCTTACCACAATGTAATGAGACATGAGTTACATGATTAAATGTGCCAAGACTGGCTTTCAATTTCTTTAATTGAAAACAAGCTCATCACCAGAAGTAATTAATCTTAGCTGTTACAGATACTCTGTTCCGATGCCTCTTTACTATAGGAATTCTTGTGCCCTGTGAGAGCAAGTCCTCAGACTGGAGAGAGATGGAAAATGACTTAGGTCCCCTGGAAGTACTAGGCACCTCCAGAAGCGGTTACCAGAGAGTATATTCATTAGTGAAAAGACCTGTCTCAATCCCTTATTTTATTCTCAAAACAGTCTCATCAAGGAAGTAAGAGAAATACTGTGGTTCCCATTTTGCACTGGAATGTTCGGGCATTGAGGAGTTAAGAAACTCAGAGGAATTTTCAAACAAACAGAACCTTTGGATTGTTGGTCCATCGAACTTTGTCACCAAGCCTTTGGAACCTTGATAGTTAAAATCAGAAAATACCTTATGTATGTTATGTTTTTAATGTGAATTTATTCACTTGTAATAGCTAATAAATATAACAATATAAATTCATCAGTTGTGGCAATTATGGGTCATTAGTGAGTGAGAGAACCTTCTCTTATTACTTGGAATTCCTAGCATTCATGCTGAAGTCTCACTCCATATCTCCATGGTTTCTAGACATGGGAACTTCGCTTTCTAGCATCGATGTGTCCTTAAATACAGCTAATTCTGACCTATTCTTTCCTAGTTATATCTCTTGCTTATCTAACCAACTTAATTAGCTACATATTACTTCCCAGTAAATAGAGCCACAGACAACCTCTATTCCTCTGGTTGTTATGAATGAGCAAAGATAAAAAGTTATAGCAGATATTGAAGAACTTCCAGAATTAATAAATAAAAAGACATAGTTATTTGTCCAGAGCTAATGAACGGCAATCTGCTTATGAGATTCATTAGTTTATTTTAAGGATAAAAAATAGTTACCATGGAAACACATTATGATGATATATAGTCTCGTTGTTGGTGGTAATATAGATTACAGTCACCTTGAAAATTGAACTGTGGGCTCTTATAAGAACCATACACATTTCCCATACTCTGATACTACATATTTAAAATAAAATTATACATTTTTCTCCTTTTTATATGATTTCAATATAATGAAATAATAAAATGATACTATAAAAATAATATAAATCAGATTATTAAATGTCAGAGACATATTATCAAAGAGGATTCCATGGATATTAAATTTTAAGGGTGGGAGATTTTACAAATCTCTTTGAGTTCATTAATTATATTAGAAAACACAATTTCCATATTTCAACACCCTTTCTAGTTTATAAATATAGTTATTTCATCATGTGTATTTAATTTTTATACCATTGAATTTCCTTTTGTCCCTTAGCTTTTCATCAGTGTTTTAATTGAGAGGCAAAATAATTTCTCCATTTTTTAAGAAAATCACTTTCTATGTATTCTGAACTATAAAATAATATTACTGTGTATTGGAAAATACAGGTAATATAAGTAATATATACTTAAAATTTGCATTTAACTGAAAATGACATAGAAAGTGTACTTCTCTTTTTATACTCACATTTCTATATACATTATTTTGTATGGATTCCTGTTCTTGGGCATGAATGGATTGAAAGTGAGTAAACTTGAAGAGCTTCTGTGTCAAAATTTGAGAATAAAAATATTTGAGAGCAAGTATATGTGAAAGTTTTAGCTTGAACAAACCATCAGAAATGTGATCTGTAGAAATATCTGAATGCTTAGTCTTTTTTAAAAAATCAAACAAGCAAAAACACGCAAACCTGTTTCCTGATAATATAAATCACAACTGTTTTCCCAAAGGTGATGCCCAGTTTTAACGCTATAATTATCATCCAGTCAGGCCTTTTCTATAGTAAATCATGTGACTTACTCTGGGAAAATACGGTTTTATATGCTGTAGAGATACAGCATTTTAAGGCTTTGGTGAAAACAAAGTGCCAATAATTGAGTTCTTATCTCAGTGCTAAATACTTATTGGTGAATTCTGAGGGACAGTCCTATACCTCAGTTTTCTCCACACGGTGAACACCGTCTAACCTCATCTATGAACGGCGTTTCTGAAACTTATTTTTAGAGAGGCAGTTCTGACAAACTCCATCTTCTTACTACAGACTTTGTGCTCATTGACTTACTAGTTGTGGCTTTTCCAAGTTGAGGAACAAATCTCTATATTCTATTCTTTCCGTAAATTTCCTGCAGAGAGTTTTGTTCCTTGTTTCAGGTCCAAATGTATATTTCTTTTATTTTTCTGTCTTTACCCAGAGTAACATTTTAAAAGAAAAGCTTCTGAAACAAACTGACAATAAATGTCCAAGAAGACCCAACTGAATGTTATTTTCCCTCCTTCCAAATGAAGAATTTGACACGCTTAGGGTTAAACTTAAGGATTCCCAAAGCACTGAATGTCCTCAATTAAATGTTCAGTTCCCATTGTCGGCAACATGTGCTATTATGCTCTGTATACAAGACAGTAGAAATAAGTAGAAAGTAAGAATTCAGAGAGACTACAGTATGTAGTTTATCTGTTGTTATTGGCCAACTCTTCTTAAATTCCTCCAAAGGCACATCATTAAAAACTTTCACCCCCAACTATTTCATTCCATTTTAAACATTTAACAGAAAAATTTAAGAGAGCCTACTTAATGGAAAATCATTTAGAGTTACATTTCTAAAAACAGGGAAAAATAATAATCTTTCCCTAACTGCATATAGATAGGAAACTATGGATATAAAGAGTGAACTGGGAAGGCAGGGCAGCAAATTGTGATGCACAGACTCTATTTTAGACGTAGAAAAGAAGAATTATCCAGCCTCAAAATCAAGATTAACATTTTTAATGGATTGAAACCCAAAGTTGTGAGCAGGACTGGAGGTACCAGCCTGCTGGTTTCTACAAGCAGCAGCGGGGACCAAGGTTCAGCTCCTCTGATATATCGAAGAATAAAAGTGCTTCTCTCTCAAGGAGACTAGATCAAAAGACAAAGTTTGGAGGAAAGGCGGAAAAAAGTCTGCTGCTTAATGCCATCTGGAGCTATGGCCTGTAGCAGCTTCTGATTGAGCGAGGGGGGAAGGCAGAGACAGAACCTAGAGAATAAGAAGTTAACTAAGACACTGAATCAGTCAGGGTTCTCCAGAGAAATAGAACCAATGGAAGTAAAGAGATTTCAAGAAATTTAGCTTATGTGATAATAGGGGCTGTCAAGTCCAAAATCAGTAACACAGGATGGCAGGTTGAAAACCCTTGTGCAGGAGTTGATGCTGAGTTCATGAGGCGGAATTTCTTCTTATTCAGGGAAACTTATGCTTTGGTCATAAGGCCTTTCAACTCATTGGATGAGGCCTACCCACATTATCAAGAATGATCCCCTTTACTTAAGGTCACCTGATGGTAGAATTTAACCACATTTACAAAATACCTCAACAACGGTGCCTCATCTGTGTTTGATTGGGTAACTGAACACTATGGCCTAATCAATTTGACACATAAAATTAAGCATCATGAATGCCTTCTGACACTTTGACTAGCTCTATGGTATTCAAAATTTTATCTTGGATGAATAACCACAAATGGCCAATTAAAAAAAGGACTGAAAATAAAATAAATTAATAATCATATAACCATCAAATAAGTTGAATAAATAGCTTAAGAGATTAAAATATTTCAAATATGAAAATACCAGGCTGTAACATTTACCCAACATTCAAACAGATGATTTCTACCTTACACAAACCTGTTCAGAGGATGAAAAAGCAGAAAGTACACTCATACACCATATAATGATATTTTGGTCAACAGTGGACCACATATATCATGGTGGTCCCATGAGATTATAATAATGTATTTTTATTGTGCCTTTTCTTGGTTTAGATATGCTTAGATACACAAATACTTAACATTGTATTATAGTTGCCTACAGTATTCAGTGCAGTAACCTGCTATATGGGTTTACGGCCTAAGATCAGTAGGCCATATCAGATAGCCAAGGGACGAAGTAGGCTATGCCAACTAGGTTTGTGTAAGTACATTCCATGCTGTTCACACAATGATGAAACCACCTAATGCCACATTTCTCAGAATGTATTCCCATTGTTAAATGACACAGGATTGTATATCCAAACATGTTTTAGGAGGCTAAAAAGGCTTGAAAGCAAAATTCAAAAGAATTTATAATCAATTCTGATTTGTGCCAGAAAAGGGAAATTCTGTGTTGATTGAAAATTTGAAAACTCAATCAATGATATCTGCCATATTAGCAAATTAGAAGTGAAAAACTGTGACATCTTTTTCATAAATGAAATAAAAAGAGATTTGAGAAAATTAATCTGTCCTTCATAAACTATCTTGGCAACCCAAGAATTCATGGAAACTAAATTCACTTGGTAAAAGGTTAAAAAAATAAGTCTAGTAAACATCTACATAATGGTAAAATGTTAGAATAATTTTCTCTTAAATCAAAAAGAACACAATATGCTTATGATCACTATTTCTATCTAGAACTGAACTGGAATCCCTAGCTAGTATAGTGAGACAACAAAAAGAAAGAAAATTAATTAAAAAGAAAGACTCAAATCTGTCAATTATTCCTATATGATATTTTTGATTATATAGAGAACCTAAAATGGCTACAGATAGATGATTTAAATTAATAAAGGTAAACGTTTATAATAATCTAGAGAAACCTATTGCATATTTATGTACTGGCAAATAAAAAGTAGAAAATCTATAAAGATACCATTTATAGTAAAAGCATGAACATACACTATCTATGACTAGGTCTGAGAGAAATCAGGCAACCTATTTATGGAGAAAATTATAAAATATTACTTTCTGACATTAAGGCAGATCTAAACAAACTCCGCAAGATCCATTATGGCAAAGATGTTAATTCTACCAATTTGATCGGTATAGTTAATACAATTCTAATCAAAATCCAAAATGTTGAAACTTGACCAGCTGATTCTAAAATTCAAGGTGAAGTTAAGGTACTCCTAAAAAAGTGCAGAAGGAATGAAGAAGGGCAGGGGAAAGGGCAGATTTCCAGCCAGTTATTGATGACTATTGCATAGTTCTAGAAATGAGGTCAGTGTGATAGTAGCAGAAGGGCAGAAAAGTAGAACAGTGCAACAGAATAAAACTCCAGAAACAGAACCACACATCTATGGAAGATTGATATATGACAGCACTGTAGTTCAGAGGAAAAAAGGTGGCCTAGTCCATAAGTGGTGCCAGTGCAATTGGTTATCCGACTGGAAATAATTGAAATTAGATCCTTACCATTACCAGACATAAATATCAATTCCAGGTGGTCAGAGGACTTAAATCTGGAAAGCAAAACTTAAACAAAAAAGTAAAAATATTTACTATGTTTTCACATATTCAGGGTAGAGTTTAAAAATTTAAACAAGAGACAAGCAATGTACATTTTAAAGGAAAAGATGGATGAATCGATTGTGTTAGCATTGAATACTTATGCTTACCAAAGAAACTTAAAGCAAATAGCA
>NW_012139636.1:4012635-4024668 GCF_000956105.1 Propithecus coquereli
AACTGATACAATAATAATAAAATAGTTTGAAATATTGCAAGCATTACCAAAATGTGACACAGAGACCTAAAGCGAGCACACGCTATCAGAGAAATGGTGCCAATAGACTTGCTCAATGCAGGGTTGCCATGAAATTTCAATTTATAAAAAACACAATATCTGTAAAGCACAGTAAAGTGAAGCATCAAAAAAAAAAGTATGTATGTATACACTAAAAATATAAGTAAAATCAAGGGAAGTATAAACATATTTTTCAAGGTACTAGTCACTTTTGGAGAAAAGTTTAGGTGACACATTCAAGAACAGATGAGAAGTTATAAAACAATATTAATTTTAGTTCATTAAGTTTTGTGGTTATTCAAGGTATTTTATTTTAATATTTTTCTTGATACCTTAAGTATACATACTATATAATCTTACTATCTTATTGAAATATAAAATATGTACAGTGAAACACACAGATCTTAAGCATAGAATCCAATGAATTTTTGCAATTATATATGACTGTGTAATAGATAACTATATCAATATATAAACATTTACATTACAGTAATATTCATCATGCCCTTTTGCAGCCCATCATTGACCGCCCAGGCAACTACTGTTCTGATTCCTTTCCCAATAGACTAGTCATATCTTTTCTAGAAATCCTTATAAATGGTATCATATGTACTCTCTTCTGTGCTGGCTTCTTTAACTCAGCATAGTGTTTTTGAGGTTCATCAATGTTGTTGTATATATCAATAGTTCATTCCCTTTTATTTCTGGGTAGTATTCCATTGTATAAAAGCCAAACTTTGTTTATCTATCCTCTTGTTAATGGAGAGATTGTTTCCAGTTTGGGCCTAGGTTGTTTTCGGTTGTTTCTAATTTGGGCCTAGTATGAAAATATTTCTATGAACATGTTTAACTTTGCAAAAAATTGCCAGACCAACTTCCAAAGTGGTTACAGATATATGCATATGTACTACAAACATAAAGTATAAGGGAGAGAAATCAAATATGACTTCAAGGTTTTGGGCATTAACAAATAGAAGAATGGATTTTCCATTTACTTATTCATGGAAAGTTTGGGGAGGAAAGATTTAGAGTCGAGTTTTCAAAAGTTTAATTTGAAATTCTTGACATGTGAGTGGAGAGCTAGAATAGGCAGTGGAATATATGTGTCTAAGGTTCAAAGAAGAGATCAAACCAGTAGATGCAGAGTCATCATCATACTAATTTACTGGTTCGTTCATTCAAAATATACATATTTTATTGCATGAACACTATATGGGCCAAGTTCTTGCCTATACACATAGATCATATCAATTAAAAAGAAATTTATGCCTTATAGAACATACATTATCTGTGGCCTAGCAGACCACGTGAGAAAACTGAAAAAGAGAGTACATACATAAAAAAGAAAATGGGTTTGAGGGCTGAGCCCAAGGGCTATCCATTGATTAGAGATTTAGGAGATGAAAAATAATAGCCAAGAGTCTGATGAAAAAATGTCCTGAAATGTAAAAGGAAATGTGAGGATGTGTTGTGCTCAGAAGTAATGTATGGTAAATTATATTATTGGCCTGTTTTAACAAATCTGCCTGTATTCATGTTTTGTTTTGTTTTTATCCTGATGGAAATTTGTAGTTACTGCCACTAAAGAGGTGAAGTACATTACTCCATGCCTTAGATTTGGTTGGGCCAGTAGAACGAAGCAGAAAAGTTGGTAGACCAGGTCTAGGCCTAGGTCTTAGAGGATTTGCACATTTCTATTTTCACTCTTACACATCTTCCTTCACGATGAGAACATGCTGGGACTGGCCTGCTTGTCATAGGATGAGAAAGACGTGGAGAGCTTCCCAGCCTTCATCTTCACGTGACCTTTTTCTTTCTCTGTCCCTGTGTCCTCTCCTCTTCTTATAAGAACACCAGTAATTGGATTTAGGGCCTATTCTAAATCTAGAATATAATCTTGAGATCATTAAATTAATTACATCTACAAAGACCCTATTTCCAAATAAAGTCACATTCACAGAAATCGGGAGGTAAGACTTGAACTTATCTTTTTTTAGGGGACACAATTCAACCTACTGCAGTGTGTTAATAGTATCATTTTCTATCCATTTAAGTATATTTTTCTCAGGGAAAGGATCCATGTTTATTCACATTTCACTATCAAGTGTCCAGAGGAATACCTTAGAATCAATAAATATTTGCTTAAAGAATGCTGTCAAGTATTTTTATTCAAAGATATAGCAGCAGTTTCTATGGTAACTAATAGTTGACATTCTAATAATCAGGAATTCTTTATGGTCATAGATTGTAAATTGACATACTTAAATCTACCGACTTAAAATCACTTGGGTGGTATCTTCTGCCATCATGTCCTGAAGTGTCTTTTTTTCTCTCCCATACTCAATGTTGTGAAGCACATATTAAAAAAAAAAAAAAAAAAAAACAACAAAAAACTCATCAAAGTCAGATGTGGTCTTTGATATGAAAGGAAATAATACATTGAAATAATTACCTGAAATTTCTAATAATGACTTGCCCTTTTATCCTAACAGTAATCATCAGTCCTCATAACAAAGAACCAACCATCATGGATTCTCTTTCATCAAACTCCTTTTGTCCCAAAACATATTGCTTGGTCTGCTCTGTTGATTTATTTTTTCTTTTCTGAAAAGTTCTATTTCTTTACAGAAAAGATAATACTGAGTTTTCTGTAGCACACTGTCCCTGTTGTTACATAATTATTCTGTCTGGAAAAAATATTATAATAGATTTTTCACAAAAGGGCTATTCAATACAGTGCATTTTACTATGGAAATCAACAGCCTCAGGAAAATGGGAGAACTTAAGGCAAAAATGAACACTTATCTATCTGCCTAGTTCTCTGCTATATTTCAGAAATGTAGCCCATGAAATCAGCTAAAGAAAAATGGAATAAAGTTTTGTGAGAGAAATACATCAGTCCACAAGTGAAGCAAAATGAGTAGTGGTCAAATTAATAAATTATGTCCTTTATTATAATGTATGGTTTTCTTCTTATCTAAGATAAATCAATTTTTATGATAAGAGTTAGTTAGAAATGTGTTTAATCACCATAAAATAAAAATATATAAATAATACAAAACAATTTTTTCAATTCCATACATAATTTTCCTTCAAGTCAGTAAAGTATCTACTAAATTCCAAACCTGATAGTCCTTCCTAAAATGATGACATATATATATATCTTCTAATTCGTGTACTCTTTAACTTTAAAGATTTGCATATTGCCTAGGAAGAGAAAAAAAATTAAACTTTAGAGACAACATTGGCCAGGTCCTACCTGTTTTAAAACCTTTTATTATAGGTAATAGGTTGAAATGTATAATTTGAAATGTGTAATATGTGGGTTAAGATCAAATAAATATTCTGATTTTTTTTTAATTTTATTTAAAAATAACTGTAGACTCACAGGAAGTCACAAAGATTGCACAGCAAGTTCCTCTGTACCCTTCGTGGTTCTCCCAACAGTGTTATCTTACATAACCAAAGCATATTGTCCAAATCAGGAAATTGACATTTCTAAAATGCTATTGACTATATTACAGATCTTATTTTGATTATATTACAGATCTTATTTTGATTTTACCAGTTTTTAAATAAAAATCTTTTTTGGTGTATCAATCTATAAAATTATTATCACATGTATGAATTTCTATAACCACCACAGGATCAAAATATAGAGTTGTTCCATCACCACAAGGAGACGTCTTCATGTCACCCCTTTATACAAACACCCTCTCTTAACCCTAACCCTTGGTAAGCACTCAGCTCTTCTCTATCACTAAAATTTTATTTTAAGACTGTGATATAAAGGGAATCATCTAATATGTGACCTTTTCACTCAGTGAAATGTCTCTGAGATCTAACCAAATTGTTGTGGGTATCAGCAGTTTTTTGGTTTTTTTTTTTTTTTTTTTTTTTTTTATTGCTGGGTACTATTCCATTGCATGGATATACCACAGCTTGCTTAACCGCTCACCCACTGAAGGACATTTGGCTTCTCTCCACTTTTTGGCTATTACAAATAAAACTGCAAAGAACATTCTTGTTCAGGTTTTATGTCAACATAATTTTTTATTTCTCTAGAGTAAAATCCAGGAGTGTGATTGCTGGGTTATATGTTTAACTTTGTAAGAAACTATCAGGCTGCTGCAGTGGCTCATGCCTGTAATCCTAGCACTTTGGGAAGCTGAGGCAGGGAGGATTGTTTGAGGCCAGGCGTTCAAGATCAGCCTGAGTAACAGCAAGACCCTGTTTCTAAAAAAATGAAAAATTAGCTGGGTATGGTGGTGCATGCCTGTAGTCCCAGCTATTCAGGAGGCTGAGGCAGGAGGATCACGTGAGCCCAGGAGTTTGAGGTTGTAGTGAGCTATGATGATGCCATTGCACTCTAATCTGGGCGACAGTGAGACCCTGTCTCAAAAATCAAAGACAAACGACAACAACAACAAAAAGCTATCAAACATTTATTTTCTATTAAACTGTATGTTTAGCTTTTTGGGAAACCTCCAAGTAATTATATCATTTTACATTCCCACCAGCAATGAGGGTCACACACCCTCATCAGCATTTGATATTGTGTTAATTTTTTTTTATTTTAGCCATATCGTATGTATGTGGTGGTATCTCATTGCATTTTTAGTTTGCATTGCCAAAATGGCCAATGATGTTGAACATATTTTTATGTGTTTATTTGTCATCTATATAATCTCTCTGGTAAAGTGTCTTTTCAGTTTTCTTGCATATGTTCTTACTATTGAAATTAGAGTGTTCTTTATATACTTTGGATTGAATTACTTTGTCAGATATGTGACTTGCAAATATTTCCTCCCAGTTCATAGCTTGTCTTTTATTCTTCTTAACACAGTCCATTTTCAGAGCAAAAGTTAATTATCAGTTCATTTCTACTGAATATTTAAAACTATGCAGTAGATCCTTGACTGAGAAAATATATATTTTAATTGTTCAATTTGTGTGTGTGCCTTTGTTTATGTGTACATAATTTTTAGAAACTCAGTAAGGAGATGCAGATAACTTAGAAAAACTAAAGAACATTTTTATGATTTTAAAAGTGTTTTGACAAGTTATCGATTTCTTTATATAACATGCTTTTAAGGAAACTTAAGAATATTGGATAATACATTGCAACAGTATCTTTAATGTATGCATGTGATATTTTTGTCCTTTAATTGCTGAATTTTTCGGCTAACTCGTTTTAAGTATAAAGACCATTTAAACCAATTTTTCTCTGAAGGAAAACGCAGTTTTCTTCAGAGTAATTATTTTAAGATATTGCACCATATAACTAATTATAACATAAATCAACGCTGTTTAATTTATGCAGTGTCACCCAACAGAGGAATGTTTTTGAGGGCTGAATGAGCAATATAAAAAGTCATCCTTAAAGAGGACATAGTCAAACACATTTTACTTTGAGTCAGGCTTTTTTAACAAAAACACCCAAATAAACTATGATTACTGAGAAACCTCAAATCTTTTGAGGCACTATTATATTTAAAGGTGAACAACTGAAAAATAAAGCCAAAAAGATTACTGGGGGAAGGTTTCGAGCGTGGTTGATTGCAACATGTCCTAATTACAGAAGCAGGACATTTGAAGAGCAATCAATAGATTCAGAATAATGAAATCACTGTGCCTGTATTCACATAAGGATTAAATGAGGACACAATTTTCTCATTTTGTATGCAATCATTTAATGTTTTAAAGTAAAAAAAAAAAAAGTATAGGAGTGATGTAAAAATAACATAATTACATTGTTGATAGTTAATGGGAATTATTTGAATGTCATTACAGCCGATGTTTTCTTCTCTAACATTGTATAATTTTAGACGTAGAAAGGATGCTACAAATCTTCTAAGACCAACCAAAAAGAGAACAATTGCATTTATAGGAGAATTGAAGATTTATGTCATACTAAAATAATTAGCAAATTCATAATGTAGAAGTGGTACACCATTGGGATCACCAGCTCTTGAACAAGTTAGTTAATGTCCCTGTACCTCTATTTATAAATCTGTAAAAAGGGGAGATTAACTACATCTATTGTCTCAGCATTGTTGTGAGGATTGTATGGGTTAGCATATGTGAAACATTTTAAAAAGTACCTGGCATGGAAAAATGCTATATAATAATTAATGGCTATAATTGTTAATTGAAACCATCATATTAATGCAGCAGATTTATTTGCCAGAACATTTCATGAACTAGGGCTGTTTTCCGTGTCATTTCTATCAAGAGGATCATAGATTGTTTGAAATCTATTGCATTAAAATACTTTTCACAGAAAATGAGTTCGAGGGTGGAAAAAATATTTTACCACGGTTGCAGAAGAAGCAACAAAGGAAGAATTTCAGGAATAGGACTTTACAACTTTGCATTTGAATCTCGTGTAATATGCAACTATGATGCACTAACAGGAATTAAAGTACAGGCAACGCTGGAGAAGGGAGGATCACAGGAGTGGTGGCCAGAGATCACCGACTGACCGGTAGCACTGCCATTAAGGCACTATGGGATTTTGCTAAGTGACTTACCCTTATTGTGTCTCAGTGTCCACATCTGTACAATCAAAGCAGAAGTAAGTCAGCAAAGAACATCAGAGGAAGAACTGAGATCCAGCTCTACCATTGGGAGGAAGTAGGTTTCTCCGGAATTAGCAATTTCGGTATCTCTATAATAAATAATAGGAATAATAAGTGGGTCCATATTTTTAGGGCAATATATTTATATATTTGGGGATCCTGCTTAAAGAAATGCAAAAGGGACACCAATAAATGTATAGAGAAGTCACTGACTACAAAAGGAAGGGATGATTTCCAGAAAATACAGGAGGAGTGAGAAAAGGGAAAACAAGAGTGGAGCAGAAGGATCCCGACCAAAAGGCTGTCCTGAACACTGTACATAGTTCCTGATACAGGAAGGAAGATTATTGGGATGTGGCATTATCAAAGGGGGTTTAAGTGATAGATTGCTCAGAATGTTTGGTGTTTAAAAATCTGTTAAAGCCACAGGAAGCTTAGGGCAGACAGACAGGGGTACTTAGCAACAGGTGCAGGAACATACTGCCTTGTGGGCTGCCTGCCCTCTTTCAGGGCACCTCATAGGTATCATTAAACCAGATTGCCTACCTAGGAGGGGTCCGGTTTCTGAGCACATGAGAGCTGTGCCGTCACATGAAACCCCACATACTTGGAAGAGTTCCACACTTTGTTCAATGTTCTGCAGTCACTATCTTGAAATTCTTAATCATTTTTGAAAACAGCATTCCACATTTTCATTTTGCATTTGGCTCTACAAATTATGTAACTTATTCTGTCTCTAGAGTATGAGTTGCTCAGTGGTCTTGAAAATTGTCAGTTATTTTGACAGAGATCCATTGCAACAATTCGTCCAAATATAGTAATCAAAAAAACATCCTATTTTTGAGCTGGGCTATGATTTTTAATTTTCATACTCTGAATGAATTTCTTCAATATACTCCAATCAGCTAGTAGCTTTGTTTAAATATTTTAGACAACTCCAAATGCAAAACATAAAGTATAGAAACAAAAAGCTATATTTTGGCATCTAACCATGCAACTTCTCTATCAGTAACTTCAGATGAAATCCCTCAAGACTCCATGTGTATTAATATAATTGCTTACTTGTAACTCATGCAGAAAGGGGCTGGGTGGCTCCACCAATCATTTCTGCAATGTATGCTGGACTTCTGGAATTTCTCTTCCAGGTCTCTCATTTTATCCACAGATAACACATATTGCAAGTTGTGTACCCTTTAGTTTAATTCACCCCAGACTGTGGAAAAATCTATAAATATATATCCATAATGAGACTGAGTTTTTCCTAAACATATCTTCAGGTTTAAAATCTCAGTTATGAACTTTAAAGTAAAAAAACAGCAGCATGGAACAAGTGGAGGAAAATAAAATAAGGCAAACGAAGTCTGTAGTCTTGTAAAAGTCACTCAGGGTATCTGAACCCTGGTTTTGACATCTGTAAAATGGCCGTGATGCTTGACAGGATGGTTGTAAAAATTAAGGGTAATATCAATAAAATGTTTGGTCCTTGGTGGTAGCTCAAGAAAAGGGTTTTTATTAGTTTGGGTTTTTACTGTTATATCAAAATTCACTGAATTCAGGTGCCGGCTAACCACCTGCAATTTATTTCATGACCCCAAATCATTCTATACCCCAAATACTTATGAGATAAAGCCGAAAATGTGTCACGAAAATGGTTGAGACCAATAGGTAAAAAAAAAAAAAAAAACGGTTTCACACAAGTAATGCTTTTTAATACAGAAAGGAAAATACACACACAATAGAAGAGTATGATGTAAAAATCAGACATGTCATAGCCCAAATGCAAGTCACTGCCTAGAGCAACTTACCTTTGATGGCTTTTGCTTTAAGTTATACTTTCTTGTTTCTTAAGGAGGAAGAAGCTCCATGACTCTAAGTCATAAGTAATTTTAAATTTATTCCTTGATTTTTTCCCATGTGAACACCATTTTTGGGTCTGACTAATGAAAGATACTGAATTAGGTCATTTTCCTTTTTTCTCACCTTTTCTCTTCCACCATCTTCATTTTTATATGTATGCTTTTATTTTTAGGACTTTTTAATGCCCCCATATGTCGTTTTTAAATGTGCATATACCTTAATTATTTCAATACTTTTAGGAGTATGTCTTAAGTCTCTATTTAAGACAAAGAAAGTAGCAGCCAGCACTTGGTTCTGCTTACTTCCTTCTTACAACTTCTAATTTCTACCTACTATAAATTATCTTACATTTGTTTTGTGGAAGGTTAATTGTTTTAATTTTGGGCCGGCCATAGGTTGATTCCAAAAATTGAAGATTATTACAGTCATGTAAATAACATTTATTCAAACTCAAGTCTGAATGGAGTTATTATGTAGGCAAAAAGACAATGTCACTAAAAATGCATCAGAGAAAGATCAGAGCTTAATGGGTACTTTTGTCTTGGCAATTCAAAATGAGTTAATTCTGTTTTGCATTTCATTGTGTTTAAATTGCTTTTCTATTTTTCTTTTCAATCTATGGCTTTTAGTGTATCACTAAAATTGTCTGTTGTTGAAATTATATTATCTATTGCATGCAATTTGCTTTGTCAAGGAAACATCTCTGCTATAATCCAATGACTCCCCACTCCCAATAAGTAGAAAGCACAGCTAGACAGCCTCAGGTTAAATTCTCAGTTTGATTCCATGCCTTTTCATCTGGTAATTCTATAGTTTGTTTTTCTCCTTATAAATTTAAGATTATTTTCTTCACAAAAGATATTTTAAAGATAATTTGTTGGTCTATCCCTACCTAACATCTTATCTTCAAAATTTTACCTTTCAAATAGTTTATTTCCCTTGTTTCAAAATCATATTTCTTTCAAAATAATTTTTTCTTTATTCATTTTTTTGTTTCTAGTATCCACTTTAATGACAACAATTTTGATTCCGTTATGATTCCATTTTCTTTGTATGGAGAGAAATGATTCCAGTTCCTTTCAACATAAGCTGTCTTAATGTTTTTCTTCAAATGGTTTCAATTTATGTAGCTTCAGTTTATGGATCTCCATACACTGGTAGGTCAGTCTGCATGCATTGTGTTTGTTCTTCAATGGGTCCTTTGAATCTGAAGACTTTTTGCCTTATTTCAGCTCTATAACATTTTCTTTTATTATTGGCTTAATTATTTTTTTCCCTTCTCTTCTCCTTTCTCACATTTTTGAAAGTCCTATTACTAGAATGTTAACTAGTAATTCTATTGCTTTGTAACATATCTTTTAATTGTCCATAAGGATACCTCAGTTGTGTTTCTTTTCAACACATCTATTCTTTTCCTATAATTTTGCTAATTAGAATGTTAGGTAGATAGTGAGAGACTCCGGGTCTTCTAGGGATGAAAGTGGGTGCTGTTGCCCCCATCTTGGTCCTGCCCAACACTAATTCTCCATGCCTGAGGGAGGAGGGAAAACCCTACGAATCCGCCAATCAAAACTTGGAGCACCAGCTACAGAAGAATGCAGAGGACTGTCTAGCCTATGGGACAAGCCTCATGGGTACCATAAAGTCCAGAAAGTGACCTAGAACCCACATGCGCAGTGCGACTCAGGTCATGCAGATCCCCAACTATCCAATCAAAGTGGTTCTATGGTGAAGTTTGAACCACGGAGAGGTCCCTATCCAGACACCGTAAAACAAGAGCCAAACCATAATCAGACTCTCTTTTTCCTGCCGAGACAAGGTGTCCAGTCATCATTTGTGGCGTATGTACCATGCTCCGTAAAACTATATCTTGCTCTTGCTCTGTAATCCTATCTTGCTCCCCCTCAATAACTTCACCTCATGCTTGCCTTGCTCTGGCATGTCTGCTCATTCTTCGACCATAGGTATGCCAAGAACCGACAGTTTCAGACTAAAACCTAGCAAGAATATTTTATTGCTACTCTTCCGTATTTGTCTATTTTTTGTCATATTGACTTAATATTGTTTTCCAAAGATATCAATCAGAATTTATTTAGATTTCCTAGCATTTTTGCCCTAATTTTCTCTGTTTGCTAGTTGGATTCTTTTTTTTTTTTCTTGTGTGCCCTGGATTTTCTTCAAATGTGCTTTACTCCTTGGAAATCCTTTTATACTTAACTATGACAGCCGTTGCTGATTAAATAAGTCTTGGGTGGCCTCTGCTACTTCATACTCAAGACCATTTTCCCAGTTGGCCTCTTTACCGGGAGGGCCAGCTGCACGCAGAACTGTTCCAGGGCAGAAAGTGGTGACTGTCAAACATCACTTTAGCCAGTGGGGGCCAAAAACAGCTAGGGCCACTTCCAAATGCCAGAAAGAAACAAAGTCACTGGAGCAGTCCCAGCTATCACTGGAGAGAGAAAAAATTTTGTCGCTTTTACTGTTGTTCTGTTCCTATCCCAGATCTCAGGGGTAAAATGCCAGGTGATCAGCACTCTCTGGAGGATAAGGAGATGCTCAGTATGGAGGACTGAGCCAGAAGTGAGCCATACTCAGCTTCTCTGGGAATTTTCCTGCTTTGGGTCCAAAGTCCTGCTCTCACTCTTCCCAGCTGGGAAAACAACTCCACCACAGGGATCCTCCCAGGCTACAGGGCTTCCTCAGCTGTTTTTATGCAAATTTTCTCCTTCTTGCTTCCTGCTTTCCAGAAGCCAAGTAAATGCCTTTGACCTGCCATGAGTCCATCATTCCTACAAAACAATCAATGCTCCTTGATAGTGTGTATTAATACACATTCAGGCATATATGTGTGCTTTCCAGTGCAAAGTAGTGATTGCAGTAAGACAACACATGAGCTCATTTTCTTCTCTTTAACCAGAAGCCTACAAATGTTTTTCCTGATATTCATGTATTCAAGCCCTATAAATATAATTTCACTGTTATTCAACAAATATTTACCAACCTAAGATTGGATACACACAAGCACACACACACACACACACACACACACACACACACATCCACACCAAATGATTAAGTGTGTTACATAGGATTACAGAGGTTTAGACATTGAGAAAATAACATTTAAAGTGGATTTCTTGAAAAGAGAAGATGTTTCAACTGAATTGGAAAAGACAGGCTTATCAGACAAATGAGGTGAATGAAGGGAGAGGGAACAGTATGTACAAAAGCAGTGTGAAGCGAGGTATTATAAAATATCATGGAAGGCACAGTTACTCACCAGAGTGTTAATCTTCATCTTTAGTATTTGGCAAAAATATGCTGCTCAGTATTGGCTTCAGGCTTTGGACCAAGAAGCTGTCAAAGACGTACATCAATGTCATTTCTGGCATAGCTAAACTTTCAAATGTGATCAGTAATGCCTTGATTGCATTTTTAGTTCATGTTAATAAGTTCAATAACCTCTAGAAATACTATAAGCAACTCATTTGGGTTCAGGGTTAATATCCAAATAATCATTTTTCAATATATAGTA
>NW_012139636.1:4038494-4039361 GCF_000956105.1 Propithecus coquereli
TACAGATTTTGGGCTTCAGGATTTATTTTGAGATTTCCTGTTTTCCAAGTCATCAACAATTTTCTGAATGATTGGTTTTTTTGGTTTTTCGGGGGGACAATGAAACCAAAAAATGAGGTACATGGGGGACGTAATGGTGGATAGTTGTTCAGAGCCATCTCCGCACAGTTCCTGTTTTGTGAGGGAATGAATTTCAATGATTCATTTCTTCTGAGCCATGTTTATGCAAGAGTATTTCCTGGGATGGATTAAATTGACCAAAAACTAATATAAGCAGAGTGAAGAATTAACAGCACTTTAAAATCATTTTATTTATTAGTAGTGAGTAGTAAATTCAGAAATCAGTTTTCTATCCATAAATCAAGACAGAAGATTATTTTTTTCTGAATCTTATGAGTGTATAGTGCGAGAGGCATGTATTAATATATTCAGTAAAGATGTAGTTACATGAAGTAACTGTCAGATTATTTCTGATGATAACTTATTTTTTGACATCTACTAATGGTCATCTGAAAGTATGAAATGCCATGAAAGTAGCTTCTAGTGAAAAACTTTGACTGATAAAAGTAGATGGAAATTGTATAATTTAAATTGGATGCACACATTCAAACACACACATTTACACAGACATATGATAACATATATAATGAATGATACTTATTAAAGGATACAGAACATGAGATATGAAATTTTAACTAATTACAGTCTGTGAAAAAGAAACTCATATTCTCACAGAGCAGGGAAAAGAGCCTCCTTTGCAATTGATGATGGGAGGTGAGGAGGAAGAAAAAAATCCTACTTTAATAAGACTAAGTTTTGTCTGATTTGATCTACACAAAAAAAGAGGGTCACAGGTATACTGCGTAC
>NW_012139636.1:4039411-4039790 GCF_000956105.1 Propithecus coquereli
GATAAATAGATTGATAAATAGCACAACTCCCAAGAAGTTACCCCAGAAAAATAATATATCCTTTTGGCATTAACTATGTTTAAACAATTTTAAGTTAGAACAAAGATCGGTGGAAGTTTGACTGCATCAAAGTTCTAGTATCGATACAAGTATTTATTGCTTTAGGGTTTATAACATTAAATATAACCTTTAAGTGTTTATTTATTAGATTCTATTGCTTAAAAATTGTAAGGAACAAATTCTATTTGAGAATTGAGAGTTCATCTTGAGAGGATGATTTAATACTTTATCAGCATTGTCACCTAAAAATTTCACAAGAAGAAAAACTCATATCGTATACATATCAAGATACATCATATTTGAACAAGCCTTAAAGCAC
>NW_012139636.1:4039840-4040254 GCF_000956105.1 Propithecus coquereli
TGCTATACTGATACTGCCATGTTTTTTGTATATTAGCTGGAATACCTCTTTAAAGATAAACTTCCTCTCTTTAATTATTTGTTTATATTGAGATAAACTTCATGTAGAAAAAGCAGCTTAATGATTTATTGCTATTTCTTTTTTAAAAACCATGTTTCGAAATAATAATATTGTTTCCTACCTCCATAATTTATTGATGGCTTTTGAAACTTGCATATACTGGGTTTTAATCTATTACAATCATTATGCTTTTTGATACTTAAATTGTCACTTCTTTGCCAGGTGAAAGCTATCTCAGGCTGTGTCCTGAGTCAAAAGCTGGCTTCAAAGGGTTCTTCAATTTCCATTAAGACTGGCTGACACAGATGATGATATAGAGATATGAATAAAGACAGATATAGAGATACACCCAAT
>NW_012139636.1:4040304-4041857 GCF_000956105.1 Propithecus coquereli
AGGTGAGGAGGAAGAAAAAAATCCTACTTTAATAAGACTAAGTTTTGTCTGATTTGATCTACACAAAAAAAGAGGGTCACAGGTATACTGCGTACCTTGCAATTTCAATCAGAAAGAACAATGTGTGGTTTAGTGCCAGTGAAGGTTCATGAGATGTATTCCCCAAGTTAATATCAAATTAGAACCCTGTTACACAGACTGCCATCTGCCTGTCTTACACTATGCCATGCTAATCAAGGGTAGCGCTGGTGACTATGTTGGACATTAGGCTGTGCCACTGACAGTGAGTATAGTCAGGACTACAAAAAGCATTGGATCTTAGTTTGTTTTAAAATCTCACTGATACTGTAGGAAGTTCAAGATTATCAGGACATTATCATTGCTGTTGTGTGGCAAAATTTTTCAATAGGCTAGGAAAGGAAACATGTTCAGTGGAAAGCACAGTCTCCTACAATGTTGTCTAAAGTAATGAGATATAAAGTAAAAGACAGAAAAAGCAAGGCACTCCTTACTATAGCCACAGAAGGTGAAGTAGAACAAAACTTTACAAGAACCATCTGATAGAAATGTAATGTAAACTAAAAATGGAATCCATATATGTAATTAAAAATTTTCTAGTACGCATTAAAAGAGTAAGAACAAAACACAGGTGAGTGAAATTTAGTAATATATTTTATTTAGCCAAATATATCTATCATTTTGAAATGTAATCAATGTAAAAAGTATTGAGATAATATTTACATTATTTTTTTCATACTAAGTCTTTCAAATCTGGGGTCTACTTTGCACTTTTAGTACATGTCAATTTAGATAAGTCGATTTCAACTGTTCTAGACACACATTTGACTAATAGATTCCTAAGAGGACCACTTAGGCAGACCTTCCCACAGCGAGCACAAAAACAAAAGAACAAAGGCTGATACCATTCATTCACTCACAAATCCCATCACGTTGGAGGAAAGACATCTAGTTTATAGAGTTCTGGGGACAGATCCATGCTCCTGCCCCCTCCTTTGCATTTGGAGAAGTCTCCAAATTGCCAAAGAGGACATGCAGAAAGGGATAAGTGTATATCCCTGAGAACGCAGGCTAGGTTGAAGTTAGGGATATATAAGAAACTAAAACAAGGGAGCACCCTCTGTGTTCTCAATTGAGCTGCCTTTGAGTCCAGTGTCTTCTGTAAACTCTGCATTTCTGTGAACACCTGATAGATTTTCTGGGAGGCAGACGACCTTGTAATAATGATCCATGACCCACACTCCTGCTCAGGCATTGTATGAGGTGTTGATCTTCTCCGATTCACAAGAGAGGGGTCATGCACAGGGTGAGCAGATGTTCCAGTTTGCCCTGGGCAATTCCCATTTGTGTTTATAATCACGGTGTGATTGTATAAAATTCTTTCACTTGCAAATGTGTTCTAGTTTGGAAGATAAATTATATGTTCATCCCATCAGAAAGAATTAGGGACACTTAAGAAATCCTTTGCTTAGGTATGAGTCAGAGGACAGATAGAATCTCCAGGTCAGCACAGATGAGAAATTTTGATTTAAAAT
>NW_012139636.1:4043517-4044080 GCF_000956105.1 Propithecus coquereli
CTATGTGGTATTCTGTTATGGCAGTACAAATCCACGAAGACAATCATCTAACAAAACTGATACAACATTTTAAATATTATGTCATTATCCAGGCCAGGGTCAATAGCCCTCAGCCCAGGCCTTTCTCACCGTTTGTTTGTTCTAGTCAGGATTTAAATGAGTGTACAAATGGGGTATTTGGATGTCATCTCTTTAGTTTCTTTTATTCTAGAAAAATTTCCCGTCTCTTTTATATGATGTGAATGTAGTTTCAGTGTTCAAGGACAATTCCACATTCTGGATTTGCCTGATTGCATCCTCTTATTGCCATTTAGTTGGTTCTTTTTTCCTTGGCTTTTGATTTCAATGGGAAGCTATAACCAAACGTTTCATTGAAATCATATTTGACATATTTCTCACAAATACTTCATAGACAGTGCTGTAGAAAGCATGCTATACTATGTTAGAAAGCACATATTATGTGGCTGTCCCATCTACTTCCCTCTTACATTTAAGTATTATTATGGAAATTTGCAAACATATTAAAGAGTAGAAATAAAAAATTACATGCATATAGTATATGC
>NW_012139636.1:4044130-4045484 GCF_000956105.1 Propithecus coquereli
CTTTATCAGCATTGTCACCTAAAAATTTCACAAGAAGAAAAACTCATATCGTATACATATCAAGATACATCATATTTGAACAAGCCTTAAAGCACAAAAATACAAAAATATGAAAAACTATCATAAAAGATGGAACACTATATATATATTAAATGTGTGTATTTGTGTGTATGCGTGTGTGTGTGTGTGTTTGTGTGTGTGTGTGTAGAGAGAGAAAGAATTACACTTTGTCACCAAATAACCTCGAATGGGTGCGAACAATCCAATTGCAGTTAATGTTTGTTTTTTGTTCATGTGCTGATTCACAGAGGGTGTTCTTAGGCAACAGATGGCTTGCCTCCATATGGTGGTTCAGCTGTCCAGACTTTCCATATTTGGGCTTCCCATTTCCCTAGAGACATGCCATTGTCTGCCTCCAGCCAGGGAAAAGAGAGAGACAGCATGATTGGGGTTGAGGAGGATATACCTTTTAAAATCATGACCTGAAAATTACCTACATCATTTCCTGATATATTTTCCCTGTTGTGCATTAAATAGTGATATTTTAAAATACACTACTTATTTATATTATACATCAAGCATTTGCACATGAATACAGAAGTGGATTTTTTTCCTTTTAAGTTTGACAGCTTGATGGTCTAATGATGAATTCAGTTTTCCTCCTGCTTCACTTACTTGCTGAAAGATAGGTGACTACTGGATTTCCCAGAGCTAACAAGAGAAAGAAGCAGATGGAAGGAGCATTGGTACAATAGAAAATCAATGCAAAAGTGTTACGTAATTGTTATTGGCTATGAATGATGTAGTGATCACTAGCTTACAATGTTGCATGTATATTCTTCAGTTGAATGTTCAGAAAATAATTATAGAACTGCTTATATGTAACAGAATTAATAGCCATGAGTAGAAAGACAGGTGACCACTTTCTACATATGTTTTCTATAGCCAAAGAAGAGCTACATGACGTTGAGGAGAGATAGAATCATGTTTGTTCTATTCAAACACAAGATTCAAAAAAAGGAAGAGCAAATATTTCTTTTTGAAAAGGATTCTTAAGTAAAAGAAAGAATTAATGCTATGCATTGTAAATGGTATTTCCCACTCTTGATATTGTTTACTACTAATGGTTAATTAAAGATAAAGTAGTTGCTTTCTAGTATTCAGAACCGATAAGACTCCAGAGTGTAAGAAATATGTCTTTCTTGATTTGTACTCTAAAGTTGCTGCTATCAATTTGCTGCAAAGTGATTGTAATAAGTGTACACAATATGATGCCGAGAGGCAAGTTGATGTTAACACATTGTTCTGTTATACTGAAACCAATTACTGCATCATTGCCATACTTCTGGCCCCA
>NW_012139636.1:4047013-4048118 GCF_000956105.1 Propithecus coquereli
TATGGTATTCCACAGAAAAGGTAAAAAGGGGTAATTTAATGATTAATCATTGTCTCAAAAGGTTATTTTATCTCCCTAATACTTTGTCTGACATGTCTCCAAGTCTACCTACAGCCTCTTACAGTTTTCTGACATTATTCTTTTCTCATGGAGGTGTATCCATTGGTCTGTGTTCAGGTTTTGTCATTTGCCAAGCCTTTCAACATCTGCACCTCTGTTCCTTGGTTATAGGACATCTCAATGAGCAATGGACACTCACGCTGCCCCTAACTAGATGGATGTGCCTCTTACTACTTAAATAGGTAGAAATTCAATTGTCTTTTGTCAGGATTTTCTGCATCTTTAGAATGATCAGTCTATCTGCTTCCTAGAGGTTGTTGTAATACAATATTTATATGATGAAAAATTTATTTTGATGTGTATCTAGGCATAACTGAGACTATTCTACCAGAATATGATATTTTATCAAATGTAATAATGAAGTGTTAGTTCAACTCCACTTTGCTTAAACAGTTATATTCATGGCTACCATTTAATCATGAATATAAATATGTAAGCAAAATTTCTTGATTAGTAAAACAATATTGTACTTTTTATTAGTCTACTTTGGCCACAGCTTGAATTTAAAAATATGGCTTCAGATATAACTTGAAAACACTAATAATAATCTATCAAAATTTAACATACTTTATCATCCAAAAAATATGATATCCACATGAAACTTATAAAATAGCTTTCATAACATTAAATAAAGCTTAATATGATCTAATACATATTATTTGCCAATCTGATCAGAGTTAAAAATAGAATAATAGCACTAGTAGTTATTCATGTTGGACCCCAAATACAAGTTTGAATATTCTCTGTGATTCTGAGATTTAAATAAGCTATAATACATGCCCGCTGACAAGAGTCTATGTCTCTGAATCGAGATATCAGAGCAAAAACACAGGCCCACATGCCAAAAAGTGGCAAAGTTTTGAATATTCCACATGTCTGAATGATGGCTTCATCCCACTTCACATCTGCTTTTGGTAAAGTTCTTGTAGTTTTGTAGTACACTGCAGATATTTCAGAGAAGAGAGAGAATTCTGGTCAAAACAGA
>NW_012139636.1:4049633-4050172 GCF_000956105.1 Propithecus coquereli
ATGAATCTGATACAACAGAGTAGGCAGGGATCAGTACAAGAAGGAGATTAAGTACACCTGACTATACCAAGTGTAAATGTTTTGTCTGTATAATGTCCAAATGGCTGGTACAAAGGAGAGGCAAGAAGAACATTTAGTTGGTTCCTCTCTTGTTAGACTACATAAAATTATGCTTTCCTTGCTCCCTTTCAAAAGTTACCCCTAGTCAGTTGGGGCCTTATAAAATTGTAAATGACAATTAATTACAGCAGAATTAAGTGATATTTCTTAAATGATGTATTTTATCCTCCTAGGTCGTTTTATGAAGGAAATAGTGGGGAAATGAATTGCAGCCTTGAAAAATGTCCAAATAATAAATCTTTCTGTTTATATAGGTATGCAGTATTCCTTGTAAAAAAAAAATGCCACATATTTGAAGGTCATCTGCTAAGTTTACACAGGTTATATTTTCCTCTTTATTAATAGATAGTTCACATTGGCAAGGACATAAAAACAAAATCAGTAACTGGAAAGAGGTCTTCTGCAGTCACTTGGCATAT
>NW_012139636.1:4050222-4051183 GCF_000956105.1 Propithecus coquereli
TTTGCATATACAATCACTAAGAAACTAATTGTTTACTCAATAATAATATCCCTCTCTGTGCTGTCTTTAAAATTCTCAGTCTCAGTGAACTCACAGGTTAATGGTAGCATTTCACAAGTAAACATGTAATTATATACAATACTATATGGCAATAGATTTGATAAAGCTATCTTCAGGGTGTCACGGCAGCAGGGAGAAGTGTGCCCAGCCTAGTTTAAAGACTCAAGAAATGATGTCTTAAAAAAAATAATCTAAAACAAATAAATACAACAAAAATGAAACCCAAGCAAGAAATCTTAGGAAACATCTAGTCCAGCCGCATTTTATAGACAAGAATATTGACATTTAGAAAAATTAACACACTGTGTTACTTAATGAAGGAATTGATTCTGGAACTCAAAACTTTACTAACAACTTAGTTCTTCTTGAACCTCTCTGTACTTTGTGACCAGTTTCATGAAGTCATTGTGCCTAGGCCTAATTTCAAGACAGATTACCCCATGTTGTGTTGATGCCTCGTCCAATCATCAGTGGTCAAGTAAGGGTGATATCAGGTCATACAAAAATGTATGGGGCCACCCTGTAGCTGGTAGGTGGTGCTCAGAAAGAGGATTTGATGAAGACATCACAGAGTCTACCACAGAAAGGATATCACCACCATGCTTGCTTTAGTAATTTTTAATCACCAAGTCAGAAATTTCTCTTCTATATACAAAGAGGGCAAAAGTCAAGAGGATTTTCAGGCAGAATAGGAAGCCTTCATGATAGTGGATGAAAACTACGGACCAAAGACTTTGCCAAATTGCAGAGGACTACCTGTGAGACAAAAAAATCACTCCATGGATGGCAGAGAAGAAAGCTTTTGAAAAAGCACATGATGATGTCTCAGAGGAAAATTCAAGTCTTGATTTATGGTATTTGACTCCAGTTGCTTGGCAGAGGAGAGTGTGCACAGAAAAGG
>NW_012139636.1:4061153-4061634 GCF_000956105.1 Propithecus coquereli
AATTTATGGCATGTAAAAGATTATAGTTAACTATTTAATATGTGCTAAAGTAAAAAACCTAGCTATCTGGAAAGTATTTGTTTATGGAGGAACATAAACAGCCTGCATTAGAGAAATTTACAAGAATGTGGGGAATGATCAGGATGTATCTAATGCATTTATATGTGGATATAAAACTTGTAATTTATTATATTGATTTTCCTGCTATCAAAGATGCAGCACTCATGGTAACTTTACCTTCATTTCCAAGAAATCTTAGCAAAATGACTTTATTTTATGGTGTATTTGTAATGACTACATGAGTCAGAATGCGTTGAATTTTATGGTATTTTCTTTTACTTTTTCTGTAATGGCCATCAATAGACGATGATAAAAAATTCTCATTGTCTATATTAAGAAAAAATAAACGTTCAGTGAAGACAGATACTTTTTGCAATAATATGTAGGTTGCAACAGTTAGTATTGTTTTTATTTATTTTTT
>NW_012139636.1:4061684-4062056 GCF_000956105.1 Propithecus coquereli
GAAAGAGAGAGGGAAAAGGAAAGAAGGAAAGAGGAAGGAAGAAAGAGAGAAATACAATGCGTCTTGAGGATCTGATATAATAGACCCCTGAAGCAGAAGTGATGGGGGAAACAAGTGAAAGCTGCTTTTAGAATCAGCTTGTCAGTATCAAGGAATGAAGTCCTTGGGAGTAGCATTGGCAATTAACCTCTATGGCTAGGATGCCAGTATTTCCAGAGGTTGGGAGGGGGATGAGGGATAAAAAATTACCTATTGAGTATAATGAATACCGTTCTGATGACAGGTACACTAAAAGCCCTGACTTCAGTATTGTACAAATCATCCATGTAACAAGAATCATTGTGCCCCTTAACTCTATTGAAATTTAAGAAA
>NW_012139636.1:4068498-4069006 GCF_000956105.1 Propithecus coquereli
TACTAGGCCACAAAGAATATTTCATTAAAATTGAGAATTTTCTGTTTATTAAAGGACATCCTTAAGAGGTAGAAATGATGAGGTATGTATTAGAAGAAACTATTTTCAATGCACATCCTTACAGACAGCTTACATCCAAATTCTATAAAGAATACCTAAAACTCAATATAAAGTTGCAAACAGACCAATAAAAAATGTGCAAAGATTTGAAAAGACACTTCTCAAATATTATTATGCACAAAATACTATAATCCTTAAGCATTTTTAAAGATGTTTAACATAATTAATCAAGAAAATGCACTCAAAACAATAATGAGATTCCACTCTCTATCCACTAAAATGGATAAATTGAAATTACTAATACCTAGTTTTGGTGAGGATATGGAACAAATGGAAATCTCATACATCACTGAGGGAATTTGAATATAATACAATAAGTTTCAAATAAATGTGTGAGAAAAAAAACAAAGTGTATACCTCCCCTATAACCCAGAAATTATACTGATAG
>NW_012139636.1:4070546-4072911 GCF_000956105.1 Propithecus coquereli
TATTTGTTTAAAATTTTCATTGAAAGCTTTATTCTTATCTTTAGCTGATCTGAGTGCAACAGCTTTGGCACTCATCTAGTGGAAAGTTGGTTCAACTTTAGTTTTTCAGTGTCAGAATTGTGTAAGCTAAACCAGTTGAGATGTCTATGGTGTTGGCCATTGTTTCTGCTGTAAATCATCAGTCCTTTTTAATTAAGGCATGAACAAGATGAATTTTTTTTTTCTCACAAATTTTTGTGTCTAGTCTGCTGCTGTGGACTTTATCTTCAACATCCATTCCTTTCTTCTTAAAGTGAGCTATCCATTTGTAAACTTGATTTCTTTGAAACATTGTTCCAATAAACTTTTTGTAAAGTAACAGTGATTTCACCATTCTTTCATCCAAGCTTTACATAAATTTGATGTTTGTTTTTGCCTCAATTTTAACAGAATTCATGTTCATCTGTAGAGGCTCTTTTCATACTGATGGCTTGCCCTTCTTAGTGCCTCAAACTAGATTCTGTTCATACATATTATAACAAGTTAGTATGAGCTCATTTTGGTGCAAAAAATCCCCCCTGAAATCCATGAATAGCTTTTTCTTAATACACATTTTCCATGAACCTTTAAAAACCCCTCATATATTCCATTTCTTAAAACTCAGGCACATGGTCAAAAAAGAAGCAAGTTCTACTAGAGAATATGGTCTATGTGTGGTCCAAAAAAGAAAAACCCAGTGTCATATCCAGTTAGTCATTTTTACTAAACAAAGCAAAGTGTTCATCAAGGAAATCACTATGATTTTTTTTCCTCTGCTGACACAATGGTACTACTAAAGCTTTACTTTATAATCAAGCATAAGTCTTAAGCTTCAGATCTTTTAAATTATGACATAAATAGAACAAGACATTAATATCTTTCCTTAAACAGCCTGTTGAAATATGTCAGCACAGGATGTGCCTCAGCTATATCTTCCAGACTGACAGAAGTTCTGGATGCTTCTCTGATTGGAGATCCATTTCATCCATTTATTTCCAGCCCTTAACATACGTAGCCATTTATTTTCCTAATAACTGTCCAGCTGCCTTTATCTAGGTATATGTAGCTTTTAAGTCTAAGTGACCATCATCTTTCCTTATCTTAATGCATATGACTTCAGCTTTTCCCAGAGTAATACAGCACATACTTGATGCTTCTCTTCCTTAAAAATGATCTGAATATTAAAGGTTTATTCTTATGCCATCTATCAGAACACAACCACCTTGACATTTGCATAGAATAAGTTTGTCTTGCCCCTTAACAACTCATTGAATCTTAAAGTTTTATGTAGAGGTACCCACATAAGTTATACTATTAGGTGTCTGGGTTGAGAGTTTGGTGAGAATTCTGGGCATGAGATTTTTCAGTGAATTGCTTTTCTGTATAGTACATAAGTTCAAAGCCTGATGATTTATTATTACTCTATGAAAGACACAAAATCTTTTAAAGTATCAAAATATTTCTAATATTCCCTATGAATTTCATTTCTAATATGGAAGGCATATTATATTCTATAAAGCTATAAATTAAGTTTGGGGTGACAAAGTATAGAAGAATAATCTTAATGAAGATGGGTCCTTGCCATTAAAGATGTAGTTACTAATATACATGTATTTTATAGATAGGTAAATTGAGGCATAAGAGGTTGAGGAATTTGTCCAGGATAAATAGAAAAATGTTGAAACAGAATTTGAATCAAGGTCTTCTTGGGTCCAAAGCTTAATATTAAGCTAAAATGTCTCTGATACCAAGTGCTATATTTTAATGAATCTCGAGTAAGGTAATATTAGAATGACACTTCACATGAAATATCAAGATGTCCTCATTTCATATTTTTTGCATGTCCTTATTTCATAATTTTTACAGCTAATTGCCTTATCCTTCTTTTTTCATTTGAAAATACTTAAACAATTAAAATGGCACCCAATGGCTCATCACTCAATTTTCCAACTGAACAAATAGTACCCTGAATTTGTCACACCCATTGTCTGCAAATATTTATAAACTAAACACTTTTGCAATTTTGCACAGACATTTGAAAACAGATTGCTAATAATTCTGTACGATATATAGCAGACAAAGGGGAGTTTCAACTCTTAAGCTTCAGCTATTTTTGAATTGCCTTTGTGCCACAGAACTCAACCTGAAATTGCTTTTAAAGTAGAAAATATGCAGTCTCCCCTCACACAATTCAAATGGAGTTTAGAGTTAGAGAAAAATGACAAGGGAGCTGTGATCGTGTCTTCATAGTCTGTCTAAGGGAACATGATTTGAAAAATTTTGTTGTTGGTGGTGGTGGTGTTGGTGTGTGTGGGCGTGTGTGTGTGTGTGTGTGTGTGTGTGTGTG
>NW_012139636.1:4074126-4074497 GCF_000956105.1 Propithecus coquereli
ATACAGTGCCCATCCTGACTTGCATACAGTATACTGTCAGAAATACATGAAAGATGAATGCATAAGACCAGCATTCAAACATGAACACCTTTTTTTCACATCACATCTCTTTCCAGGGTAGACCTTCCAGAACAGACAAATATGGGCAATTTCATTTCAGAGTATGTTATTTACTATTAATAGATGTGCTTGAGGAAAGGAAACATCAAGTTACAAGTGAACACTCCTAACACTTAAGTACAGAAAATTTGGAGGGAAAAGTCCTGCACAGTGGCTGGAGCTGTGCTGGCAAATAGAAGAATAACACAATTGGGGTACATGTATGCAAAAAGTTAAAACTTTCAAAATCAGCCAGGCACATTGGCTCTTGC
>NW_012139636.1:4076148-4093943 GCF_000956105.1 Propithecus coquereli
CCTGTCACTAGTTCAATTCCAGAAGAGGCCACTTAGTTTTACTGTGTTCTCTAGTCATAGACTTAACCCATGTCCCAGAGACTCAAAGAACAGGCAATAATGTAGGAGGAAAATGCAAACTTCTCAATTTTGGGTGTGGGGGTGGAATATAGCTAAAATTATGTTCCCTTCAAGTAAAACACAAACTCGTAGATGGTAGGTGTTCCATAAATGTTTGTTTAATGAACATAGAACACATATTAAACAATAGAAAAGTTCATCTATACATTGAGCACCTCTAATTTGCAGAGATACATTGAGATATAATCAATGTTTCTTAATGTGTTAAAATTATATTTTGTTAAGTAAACTGTCTTTGGAACTCAGAACCTTGGGGTTGAGAAAAGACATAGAGAAGAGATTAAAGAGATTAATTCTGCCTGCGGAGAGCAAACAGATAGCCTTCACAGAAGAGGTGAACAGAGCTAACTCTTACAGGATTAGAAGGGAGTTGCTAGACAGAGAGAAGAGTGCAGGGGCATTCCAGACGGGAGAAACAGTACATTCAAAGGCATGGAAGTTGTAAGAAAGCATGTCTCATGCAGGGCCTCATGAGTAATTCAAAGTTGCAAGTTCTAAAGAGTAAAGTTTAGAGTGAGAAGAACAGAGAATGAAAGGGAAACGGAGTTTAAAATTCTGTTGTAAGGTCGAATCAGATTAGTGACTTAAAGGAATAGCAATAGATTTCAGGGTAGGGCTTGGCATGATCATGTGCCTGTTTTTAAGGGAATCCTGGCAGCAAGTGGGAGATGGGATAGAAGACACTGGAGGTAGGGGGAATCACATAGGGGAAGTCATCTATGGTTAAATAGATTCACTGTAGTGTATTCCATACAGTGCCCATCCTGACTTGCATACAGTATACTGTCAGAAATACATGAAAGATGAATGCATAAGACCAGCATTCAAACATGAACACCTTTTTTCACATCACTTCTCTTTCCAGGGTAGACCTTCCAGAACAGACAAATATGGGCAATTTCATTTCAGAGTGTGTTATTTACTATTAATAGATGTGCTTGAGGAAAGGAAACATCACGTTACAAGTGAACACTCCTAACACTTAAGTACAGAAAATTTGGAGGGAAAAGTCCTGCACAGTGGCCGGAGCTGTGCTGGCAAATAGAAGAATAACACAATTGGGGTACATGTATGCAAAAAGTTAAAACTTTCAAAATCAGCCAGGCACATTGGCTCTTGCATGTAATCTCAGCACTTTGGGAGGCTGAGGCAGGAGGATCACTTGAGCCCAGGAGTTTGAGGCTGCAATGAGCTATGACCATGCCACTGCACTCCAGCCTGGGTGACGGAGCTGTCTCAAAAAAAAAAAAAAAAAAATTCAAAATCAATAAGATTAAAAGTTCTTTTTTACTATGTAGTTTAACATTAGATGATGGGTATATTAGGTACCTCAGTTGTCTACATTTTCTCAATAAGGATGTTGACTTTCAGCATAGTCAGAAAGATCCCAATGGACCCATGATATAAAGCATATTATACATGAGTTTTCTGAATCTGTTATAGAAATGTACCTGGTACTAGCTTCAAAATTGATGAAGACCATAAATTTGATAAAGAGGATGGCATTCCACTGGCATTACAGAGGTGAAGATCTCCTTCTTGACTTGTCTCTGATGACAATTCTCTTTTGGATGGATTGTTTGATAATTGATCTTCCCAGTGTTTTAAGCAGGAACACCCTCTCAAGCAAAAGATACTCCACTGGTTGGAATAAAACAGCTTCAATGTATGTGCCTTATGGAATGAACTCTGAGGATTAGACTGAAGTTTTTGAAATGCTTTTAGTTTTATATGCCTTTAATTTCATATGATTGTTTTCTTTTAAATGATGTAGTGCCTCCTCCTGTCCAATAAGAGCTATTGACACATTTTAAATATTTCAGTTTTTAATCTGAACAAAAATTGAGTCCATGCCTTGAGTCTGGTAAGGACAAAGATACAGAAACCCTGCTACCAAAATTTTTAATTACCAAGTAAATATCCTAGAAAAATGTCCACCTTAATTAGCATGTGTACATCAGTGAACAATTTAAAAGTACATAAATATGCATCATTTGGAGAATAAATAATACATTATAACACAGTCACATAATAAGAATTCTAAAATGAATTGACTAGATCTATGTGTATCATATATGTATAAATCTCAAAAACAGAACTTTTAGTGAAAAAATGTAATTCACAAAATGTTATGTACAGAATGAAGTCCATTGTAAGAGTACAAAAAGCAGCAAACACAAATGATATTGGAGATGCCTACTTATACAAATGTGAATTGGGAGGGCACACACATCTACTTGATGATAATGGTTATCTCTTTTGAGGGAGAGACAAAATTGTGATAAAGAGAAATAATGTTAAATGTTTATCTGTTAAAACAAAAATGATCTGAAAAAATATTGCAACATGATGTAATCTTTTAAGTATCTGTGGTGGAGATATATCAGTATAGCATTTTATTATATTTTTTTTCTATATTTTAAGTATTTTATAATAGCATGGTTGAATGCACACTAATGAATCACTAACAACATTTCAACAGATGAAACATAAATTCTACTTACTAATTTTTAACATATTCAAATAGCCGAATTGAATGTTCTGTTATCAAAACCACCAGAGTAATACATATTTTAGCATATTTGGTCCAACACTGACAAAGTAATTGTTTCAGTGTTTACCGTTTTCTGTCTCTGCATTTTATAGAAGGCCAGTGGGAATTCTAAGAGTCCAACTATATTCCCAGCATAAATAAATACATATAAATGAAAAAAATAGTGGCAGGCATTTTTGGCTCTAGGGTCACAAATTTTAAATGCTAAATCGGTTCTTTACAAATTCAGACCAAAAAAAAAGTGAGTTAAAAAGCAGACAATTTGTAAACAAAACAGCTAACATTACAAATCCACAATACACAGACAATTCCATCATACATAGATTGATCCTTGTTTTTATTTGTTTGTTTATTTGTTTGTTTTGGCCCCATGAGGCAAAATCTAGCCTGAGCCACATCCGTCAACTTCTTTTTCCTGACAAGGTACAGCAGTGGCAAACCATGCTGCTGCATGATAATCTAATAATTACTTTTTTGTAATTAATCCAGTTTCTGATAAATTTAAATTGAATGACGTTTAAGTAGATAGACGCAAGAATACTGCACAAGCTTACCTCTGCTAAAAAATAAGCTCACCAATAGTGAGGTTAACCCAGATGGGAGAGATCCACAGACCTAAACAATTACTCCTTGTTGAAGTTAATAAGAAGCAAACATTTATTGATTTACTGATAATTAGATATTAGTAACTATTCCATGTGTAAGGAAGCATTGAGAACAGCCAAAATCACTTAGAAAGTCCATGATCTATATTTTGTCAGAGCCATATCTGACGCAATATTACAAATTATATCAAGTTCTGAAATAGAATAAGTTGTGGTTGAAAGAGCATGCCTTCCAGGTCCCTCCCTTTTTATCAACATAAAATTACTTTTTAAATTAAAATATGCAAACTAATAAATCCCCCTGAGCTAAATTAGTAAATAAATATAAGTTTAAAAAAATGAGAATGAAGCCAAGATCATAATCTAGAAACAAAAACACTTCAAATTTAGACAAATGAAAATCTATAGCCAGTAATTAAAAATGTTGTTGGGAATTAACCAAGTATCTTAGTTATACAGATACAAGCACGGTAGCATGTGAAATAGCAAGACTTTATATACATGTAAAAACATAATGCATTAAAAATATAAATGCATACATATACCCACGGGCATATATGAGTATATAGTCAAAAATCAGCAAAGGATATTGTGATTATCCAATTGTGATTTCAAAGAGAAATCAGCTCATTTAAGAAATTAAATAATTAAATTTGAAGACCTTAAAACCAAACACTTTAAAACAGCTCTCAAAAAAGTCTTTATATAAATCGAAAATATATTAAAACAAGCATGTTATTCAATTGTATTAAAGTGAGCATATTTGAGAACATAAAAAATATTACCTTATTTGAACTAGTCTTATGTGTGGTCAATAGAAAAAAAATCCTTTCACTGTGGTTAATAAAGGAAGAATCAGGCTGTGGCTTACCCTGTGCCAATATTCATGTGGAAAATAAACAAATACACTTTGGGAAAGAGGTGTGAAGTAACTTAAGTTTGTTGGCTACACTTTGATTAATAAACACACATTAAACTGCATAAATGCTTTCATTTTACATCATTAATTTTATAGTCCTAAAAACATGTCATATTATTTTATAGATTGTGTAATTACTAGTATTGGATTGATAATGTTCACCCATAAATACTAGAGCAACTAATTTAACTGAGTAGGGAAGGAGTGAGTACAAATATTTATATATATTGATATATCATATATATTTATATGCTACATATAAATGTAGAATAATAAAATATGTATTGAAAAATACAAGCACTGATTTACAATGACTAGAGTTGTGATAAAGCACTCTAAAATATAGTTTTATTTTGCAGTCTGCAACTCTTTTCGTTTCTTATAATTTTACTCTTCATATTAACTTGTCCTTGATGTTTAAATAAATATTTTTTATACGTTTCTTCCTCACACACTAAAACCAAATCTCATGGTGGAATTTTAGTTTAAATGAAAACGTTTATATAAATGGAAAAGTTACAAAGTTTATAAAATAAGCATTGTGGTGAATGGTTGAGAATGAAGCACTTGAGTCGAGATTCATGGAGAAAAAGATAAAGTTTATTCCTAAATTATTACAACACATGCTACTTCTAGGATAAGGTGCCTCTGGCCCCGCCTTCTATTTGAAAGGACAGAATAGTGTTAGTATTGCAAAACTGCTGTTCAGATGGATAGAAGCAAAGAATATATCAAAACTTTTTCGAAATGTCAAATATGACTAAAATTGTAATAATCTTGGCAAAATGTCAAAACAAATACAGTTAAGAATATTTTCTAAGAAGGATCTTATTCTTTATAGTTTGGATTTTTTTTTTCTCTTTTGTTTTCAGCTAAAGAAGTCAGTGTGCACTGTAAGAATGATGGCTGGCCCAAGTTACTAAACTAGTTCCAGTACCAAATCCAAGTTTATCATGTGGCCTCAAACTGGTTATGAATACAAAGCCACTTTGAGCTTGTCTCTCCTCATTCATCAAGAAGAGATTAGTAGGTTTCTTTCTACTTTAAGTCTATAGAAACGTTATCTAGTTGTGTGGATGGAATACACTTCGTAGTGTGGATCTCAGGAGCAATACCATGGTAATGCACTGGAGGTGAGAACACATCAAAATACGTATTGTGTTTTCCACTTCAACAGATACGTGATTCCACAACTCTCGTGCATTATGCTCAATTCCACAGTATCATAGTTTTAGGAAAGAAAAAGTGAATACATTTTCATTAAACTGGTTCTCATCTGTGTAAAATGACCTATGATCTTAATGGAGACACCTTCATTTCATCCATCTGCATGTAAAACAAACTCTGTTTAATTGAAAATGATTTAATATAGCACCAATAAAATAGCGCATGTGAAAACATTCAGAAAAAATAAAACGCGCAATTCAAGTTAAAATGATGGAATCATAATGTTATAATATCTTGGTCAATGTCCCCAAGGAATAATAATCAGGATTAATCTATCAGTGTCACCAGATTGTACAAGATGCCAAAACATAAGGTTATTCTACATCTATTTATAAATATCCAGATGTTTGATGTTATTCAGGCATATTGTTGATTTTTTAAAGAAAATATTCTGGATATGTTGGCAATATTTGGCAATCTTAGTCAAAGCTAAGCCTATATTTTATCCCTTAATGTTGTTCAGATGTTTCCAAGTGTTAACACAGTCCCTGAATTACACTCACATAGTTAATGAAAATATTATGATCCCATAAATATAGCAAGTCAAACTAGCACCCTCTTCTCCTAGCTCCTTTTTTCAAATCAAGAGTGGTGAAGTACAACCAGTTGTTCTAACATGTATACGAATGTGGAAATGGTAGGGTCTGGTACTAGCCAATTCGTGGCCTAGCATACAGCACTTGGCTTAAGGACACCCAGCCTGAATAGATTTCTTGATTTGAATCACTAGAGATAGCATGAAAAGTCCCTTTGTTGAGTCCTAGTTTTTCTTGGCTTTCAGTAGCACAGCGTGAGAGGGATAAAATTTGGCACTCTATAGCTAAGCTGTCATTTGGAAATTTCAGATTTGGATTCTCTTCTCAGCATTTAGACTTCTTAATTCAAACCATACTATATTCCCTGAGCATTGATGCCTTATCCTCCTACAGAGAAGGAAAAAGTTAACTCCCAAATCTCACCTGGTTCACTGTATCACCTGAAAACCCTTATAGCTACTAATAGGGTTTTCAATAACAGCATCATGGATATCCTCAAAGTGCCAATGCATCCTATTAACATTCTATGACTAAAAATTTTTTGGCCCCTTTTATTTAAAGTGAATCAAAATCAGTCACTAAAGTATTAATATTTAGATACATTGGCCTCTTTCTGGACACTTAATTTCCCCAATGTGATGTATTGTTTCTTTATCAGAAAATCACTAGAATTCATGAGAACATAGTCCTTTGTCCATTGTATTACAAAGTGTGTATCCCTAACACATTTGCTAGTAACTTCTATTTAAAACTTATTATATTAAAGCAATAATAACAAATAAACAACAAAAATGCTCTCATAATTATAGTCAAGAATGTCTATAGTAAATTTTTCTTCTGCAAAAGACACCTTCTCTTATACTATCACAACTTCACAATGGTATACAAGTATGCTTCCCCAACATTTTATTTTATCTTATTCTGAATATTATGTACAAATCATAATTACACAACTTCAAAAATTTTCTTACAATGAACAGCCCTAGGAATCCAGTACTCAGATCAAGAAAGAGAATATCCCAACACTCCTTCCTGGAAAACCTGAAATCTTTGCGCAATGGAAATACTGTCTTAAAATTGTAGTTTGTAGATCACTATGCTTTATGAACTTCAATATAACGCCTAACCATTTTCTGATACTTCTGCATAAAGGAATACTTTAAAAAATTAAAAAAAAAAAAAGAAAGAGAATATCCGAACAGTCTAAAAGTCCGTGCTGTACCCTTAACTTTGCTTCTAACATCATGTGTTAGTTTTAACTTCTCTTGAATTTGACAGTATGTAACCTTTTGTAACTAGCTTCTCTGGCTCAACATTATTTTTATGATATTTATGCACGATTATGATCACAGTTTGTTCATTCTCATTGCTGTAGAGGATTCCAGTACAAGAACATGCCATCATTGGCTGGACATGGTGGCTCACTCCTGTAATCCTAGCACTCTGGGAGGCCTAGGCAGGAAGATTGCTTGAGCTCAGGAGTTAGAGACCAGCCTGAGCAAGAGCGAGAACCCGTCTCTACTAAAAATAGAAAAATTAGCTGTATGTCCTGGCACACGCCTGGAGTCCCAGCTACTCAGGAGGTGGAGGCAGGAGGATCGCTTGAGCCCAGAGTTGGAGGTTGCAGTGAGCTATGATGACACCACTGAACTTTACGCAGGGTGACAGAGCAAGACTGTCTCGAAAGAAAAAAAAAATACCCTGATTGAATTTATTCATTCACTTGCTAATGGACATTTGAGTGGTTTCCAGTGGTTTTCCGTATTATAAAAGTGTTATCTTTTGAGCACATGTATTTGGCAAACATGGATACATATGGAAACATGAGTATATACATACATGTGGAAGTGATAGGGGTTAAGATAGGCATATATTGAGCCTTGGTTGATATGCTAAATGGTTTTCTAAAGAATTTTAGCAAACAATTTATACAATAACAAAATAGAAAATCAGCAAGGATATAGAAGAATTCAGCAACATCAAGCTACAAATAATTACAGAAAGGTAATAGAAAAATTTAGTTTGTTGGAAACTAAACAATGGGTCAAACAGAAAGTCTCAAACAATTTTGTTTCTTAAAGTAGAAAGAACTAAATAAAAATGTAAATACAACATACCAACATTTGTGGGACACAGCTAAAGCAGTGCTGGGAGGGAAATTTCTAGCACTAAATCAATAATGTAAGCTCCCAACTCAAACACCTAGAAAAAGAAGAACAAAATGGAACTAAAGCAGGCAGGAGAAAGGGAACAAAAATACAGGGAAGAAATCAATGAAATTTAAAACAAACATAACAAAAACACTAAAGAAAATCAGTGAAACAATAAATTCTTTGAAAAGATCAATTAAATTGACAAACCTTTAGCATGATTGACCAAAAAAAAAAAAAAAAAAAAAAGAGAGAGAGAGAAGACACAAATTACAAATATCAGAAATTAAATAGAAGATACCACTTCAGATCCTGCATATAAATTTGACAACTTGGATGAAATGGATCAATTCACCAAAAACACAAACTACAACTCATTTAATATAAAATTAGCAATTTTATTAGCCCTAAAAATATTAAGGACATTGAATCTGGCAGATTGTAAAAATTTAATCTTTTCTAGGAATTCAATATTTTCTTCTAAGTTATCCAATTTATTGAATATTATGGTGGTGGAAATGTTCCAAACCTTGACTACATCAGCATCAATATCTAGGCTGAGATGTTATACTATAGTTTTGCAAGAGGTTATCACTGAGTAAAACCAACTAAAAATGGCATGGATTACTCTATATTGTTCCTTACAATTGTAGGTGGATTGACAATTATCTCAAGATAAAGTTTAATTTAAAAAATTGTTAGCCATCAGTCTTTTGTTGCTTCTTTGTAAGAATGATGTGTTTTTATTTTGTTTTATCTTTTAGATTCTTTTAAAGTTATGTTTTCATCTTTGGTTATAGATAGTTTTATTATGATGTTCCTAGATCTGTTTTGCATTACATGCATTCTTTGGGGCTTTTAGGCTATTTTGAATTTGAAGATAGATATCTTCATCAGTTTGATTGTATTTTACAGCATTGCTGCTTTTTGTCTTCTCTTTCTGGGATTCCAATAACATGTATTTAGATCTTTTCATTTTAAACCATACATATGCTCTCTTTGTAATTTTTTTCTCTTTCTCTCTCTGCAACCACTATCTGCTTTTGTCTAAATATTTTCTATTGACCTATCTTGAGCTCATTTACTATTTTTTTTCTGTTTCTAATATGCCATTAATACCATCATTCTGTTTTATAATGATATTGTATCATTTGGTCCTAGTGTATCTCTTTGGTTACTTTTTATAGACTCCATATATGGTAAAATTGTCTATATTTTTACCTGCTTCACTATATTTCCTTCTATTGTCTTGATCAGACTAATTATGTTATTTTACCATAATCAATATCTGAGTCATCCGATTCTCTTCCTTTTATTAATATATACTTTTCCCCTGGATTGTGAAGGAAAGAGGTTTTTCTTTTTTTTTTTTTTTTGCATGTTTGGTAACTTTTTTTTAATCCTAGGCACTATATACAAAAAATTGTAGACTTTCTTCCTAGAGGGTTCACCCTTTCCTTCTCCAGGAAGATGCAGTGAGGCTAATCATCTTAATTTAATCCCAGACTAAGCTGAATCATGGCTGGGATGCAGATTTAGCAATGTTTTATCTACTCTGAATCACTCTGCTCACAGAAATCTAGCTGAGAACCTGGGTAGTATTCACAGGGGCTTCTAACTCTGGCAGGTTCTTAGCACTAATCACCGTCTCCTCAAAATCTTGGTACTATGAAACTTTTATTTTTAAAAGCTCTCTTATTGGCTTTTTAACTTTGAACTCTGAAGTTTTCAAAGTAGGCAAATATCATGAGGGAAGATTCTGTCAGGGGTTTCAGCTCAGATCTCCTTCCCTTTTTACCAGAATTCTAGCCCTTAGGAATCTAAATCTGTCTCTGCATCCCTGCCAGGTTCTTTCAAGGCAAGATTTTTCTCAGGATGTTTCTAAGAAGAATCAGCAAGTCTAAACACAGAAAATGTCCCTAGAGTTCCAAACTCTCTCCCAAGCACAAACAACCCGAAGAACACTCCAAATGGATGATCATTTAGTTTCTATTTCAATATGTACAAGTAAGGGAATTGTCTACTTCAAAATGCACTGGTTATATTATAGAATATTATAATTGTTAATAAAAATAGCTGACATTGGTATGGTCCTCCAGAGCACTTTCAAAGTTTATCTCAGTGCTGAAAATAATCTATGAAGTCCCTTATGGACACTTTCCAAATCTGATTAGGTCTTAATCCTGCACTGAATAAAACTACATTGGCTTATTATTAGTCTTAAGAGTATAGTGTCACAATTATCATCTTTCAGATATCAAAGTGGTTTGAGCACTTTTATTTCCTTTCGAGCTTTTCTCTCCTCTCCATACGCTTTCTTTACTGACCTACTTTCAGTTTCTGACGGTAGCAGCCTTCCTTCCCAGCTCAAGGACTTCACCCATTCCATCTATTCCAACTTTCTGGCACCCCTGACACCGTACCTATGGTAAAACCAACTCACACTTTCCTTCAGTTGAGTTCTCTAGCCTTCTGAGAATATGTTTTAGCCTTTATAACAACTCAGTTCATCACACAATGTATTTTCCTTATAGCTTTTGTCACCAGTATTATTTGACATTGAGTTAAATCACTATTTGACTAATTTCTGTCTCCCTCACTAAACAGTAAGTGCCATAGATTTTACTGATCATTGACACAAAAAGTAAACACAGTGCTTTGAATCTCAAAATATAGAAGTTGTGGGAAACATATAAATTATATAAACATTTATCAAATGACAGAGAGAGAGAGAGAGAAGAAAGCAAGGTATACACTATCATTAGCCCTAATGTAAGTGGACTTCATCCAATAAGCTGAAGTCCTGAAGAGTACAAAAAGGCTCACCTGCCCATTTGTAAACTCCTCCTGCCTGACTGACTTGAGCTTGATGTCGGTCTTTTTTTTTTGCCTTGAGACTCATACTGAAACATCAGTACTTCTTGGGTCTCAAGCCTGCCAGCTTTCAGACTGGAAGTACACCATTGACACTCTTGGGTATTCAGTTTGCCAACTATAGGTCTTGGAACTTCCTAGCCTCCATAATAATGTGAAATAACACTTTATAATAAATTCACCAATTTTCTATATCTGTATCTATATCTATCTATGTTTCCTATTACTTATGTTTCTCTAATATAAACCTTTTCCTCTTCTTAAGAAAACTAGCTCTACTCTCTTCAAGTATTGCTGATAAAATTTGAAAACCTTTACTTCATTCATTGGGGCTTTTTTATTACAGTAATGTAAACTCCAAATATAATTAAATTTGTGTCAGTAAAGTTTTAAAGATGTTTACATGTATATTTTCTCTCTTTATTTTCCCATGATGTTTCTCCTTTAAGCAGAGAAAACTTTTTTGTGCTTTCTTGCCAAAGGAAGGTTTGTAATGAGGAAGAAAACAGAAACGATCAATAAGAAATGTCCCTTTAGGGCAGCATCCCTTTTTTGCAAAACCTCAAGATCTTCAGGAGGTTATGTTGAACATCCTGTAAGGAGCTAAGAAGTAGAAAAATTTTGAAGGGAAGAAAGGAGTTTCACAGCCAAGAAATGTCTGTGTTACTAGACTCTGTTCCACTCCCTCCCTGCTTTTTCCCTGGGAGGGAATAACATCAAGAGAAATATTTTCTTGGAAACAAGCTTGTCAATGATTCCTAGGCACCACGTGAGGTACAGAAGCAGCAAAATGGGCTGGCCTGAGGGAACACTGGGTCAGAAGGTTCTGTGTGGTAACCGGGCAGACAGATAACCAAAGACTGAAGGTGCCTCTGCACTGTACTGGGCCACTGAGGATTTGCACTACCTTAGGTGCAAAGGGATCTTTGAGAAAATGAGATTACCTTTTATGGTCCCAAAGCAGTATGGGAACTCAGAGTATAAAATCAAGCTAATTCAGGACCTGGAAGTAATGTGCAATACATCACATACCTGGATTCATGAAAGGGAATTCATGTTAGCAATATAGTCTCTTCCCTACAGAAAGATGACCTGAGGACTAAACTTGTTCTGTTTGACAAATTTGGGATTTAGTTCTCATACGCATGTTTTTAAATGAATAGAAGCATGACAGGAATATTAAGCACTGCTATTTAAACTACATTGTGCTGGTTGGGGCATAAAAGATCATAATGACACAAAACGCTTGTAATTAGTCTTCAAAGTTAAAAATCCATGGAGACACTGGTTAAAATTCACTTTTCCTTGAATAATCATATTTCAACCTTTCTGCAAAATAGGAAACATGACAGTATTTGGCTTATTCCTGATCAGATATTACTGTTATCATAATTTACATGTAATATTAATATTTACAGAACATTTAACGTAAGTTTTGAAATTTGAACTCCAAAAAAATCTATTTACATAAACATTAATAAAAATGGGGCCAATTGAGGTGACTCACACCTGTAATCCTGTCACTCCGAGAGGCTAAGACGGGAGGATCGCTTGAGCCCAGGAGTTTGAGGTTGCGGTGAGCTATCATGACACCATGGTACTCTAGCCTGGGCAACAGAAGGAGACTGTCTCATAAATAAATAAATAAATAAATAAATAAATAAATAAAAAATAAATAAATTTTTAGAAAAATGGAAGCCTACCCTATAGAAAATAATAACATTTCTAGAATATTGGTGAATATACCTCAAATCTCAGGAATTCACATATTTATATTACAGCTGGCTATGAATGCAAACTTTTTTTTCTTCCCAATTATGGAAATCAAATAGGTTCTCTAATCATTTTCTCTTAATTTTCTTGTATTATCTGGATTTCAGTAAATCAGTCTTATGTGATAGCTGTAGCTAACCATCACATCTGTTCACTTCTCTGCTCTAATATGTCCAAGGAAGGTTTGAGGATCTGAATGCTTTCTTTCTTTGACCACAAGCAGGGCTATTAACTGCAGAGAATCCTAGTTGCTGTTCCTAAAAAAAAGAACAAAGGCAAACAAACAAAGAAAAAACATATGCAAAGCAAGACAAAACAAGCAAAACAAAATCCTAAAAGAGAAAAACAAAGTTGAATTACTGAGACAACCTGTTGCCCTTTGGGTGTTTCTCACTATGAGACATTTTTCTCCTTCTTCCATTGATTTTCATTCAGGTGATCAGCCATATCTATTATTCAAAAGCTATTTCACATTGCAATTACAGATACCTAAAATATCATGAATGATATATGGAATTTTAAATACATGTACTCATTCAATAAATGTTTAAGGGTGCCTGCGTTGTGCTTGGTACTAATAACACAATTGCAAAATAATAAGACAAAAAAATCACTTCCCCTATAGAACTCATATTCTAGTGGGTGTATGTGTAGTTGCAGTGGGGGCAGATGAGATATAAGATAAATGAATAATGAAAATATATAGTATTTCCTCTAAGTGCATTTGAGGAAAATATATGAGGACATAAGTAGAGCATAGTAGGGAAGGTGTCCTAGTTCGTTTGGGCTGTTATAACAAAATACCATTGACTGGATGGCTTATGAACAACAGATATTTATTTCTCATGGTTCTGGGGCTGGACTTCCAATATTAAGGCACCTACAGATTTAGTGTCTGATGAGGGTTCATTTCTTCCTAGTTCACAGACGGCCGTCCTCTGGCTATATCTTCACGTGGCAGGAGTAGGAAAGGGAACTCTCTTGGGCCTCTTTTTTGAGGGCACTAATCACCAACACCATCAAATTGGGGGCTAGGTTTCAACATATGAATTTGAGGGGAGGGTGGACACAAAATTCAGTCTATGTAAGGACTGGTTTGTAATTTTAAATTATGGGTGGGTTTGCTATGAAGTAAAGGTCTGACGAAGGTTAAAAAACAAACCATGAAGATACCCTGGGGAGAGCATTCCAGGGTAGAGGAAGCTGCAAGTGAAGTGTCTTTGATGTCAAAATATTCCTGATGTAGTAAGAGGAAAGCAGTGGGCCTTGTGGCAAGAGGAGAGTGAGTGAACAATGTAGTCATGGAAGAATAAGTCAAAGAGGTAATGGGTGGCAAATTATGCCGGGACCTACAGGCCATTTTATGGTCGACTTTTACCCTGGGTTAGATGGAAAGCTACTGGAAACGTTGAACATGATTTGAATGAGGTTTTTAAAGGGATGATGCCAGCTATTGTTTTGAGGAAAGACTATAGGGGACTAAAGGTAGAACACAGGCTGAGGTTCAAGCCAGAGGGAAGTGAAGGCATTATCAACATGCAGTGGATGGAAGTAGTTTGATTGGAGCGCAATGCTTGTGGAGGAAGTAACGAGCAGTGCTGCTCAGAATCTGGATGTGTTCTGAAGGAAGAACCATGGTTTGCCAGTGAACTGAATTAAAAAATGAGGAAGAAATGCAAGAACTGAAGATCATTTGTTTTGAAGAAAAGGAAGAGTAGGATTGTCAAAACTAGATTTCAGGGGATTGACCCAGATTAGAAATAAAAGTTGGGGATTAGTGAGTGATAGAGGTATTAACAACCATGGGAAAGGGTGAATTAACCAAGTTAGTGAGTGACCATAGAGAAGAAAAATGAGGAGAAGGAGAAGGAGGTGGAAGAAGAGGAGGAGGAGGAGGAGGAGGAGGAGGAGGAAGAGGAAGAGGAGGAGAGGAAAGAAGAGGCTTTTTCCCAATTAGGCTAAAATCTAAAGCTTATTGCAGTAATATCTTCTCTTCCCTTGCTCCATTCTGTAATATTTACCAAACTCAACTAAGTGGCAGGCACTGTGAAGAACCTGAGTTTATAATAATAAATTAGTTATAATCCTTCCCTCAAGGCATTTTGAGCCTAGTTTTGGCGGGAGACTAAAAGATTAATAATAAAAATTACCTTAGATCGTTACGTGAGGTTTGCTTAGAAGATGAAATTTACTAACATGGTTTATTGTTATATAAGTCCTTGTGGTCCGCCAGTGTAAAACAGGATCTCAGAAATATAAATAAAATAATATTGTGTGACGATGCTGATAACAATGATGATAACAGCAATGACGATAGCAGTTAATCCTTACTTGATGCAAGGAAGAACAGCAACACTGGTGAGTACAGGTGGGGAAATGATTAGCTTGGGAATGTTGAATTTGAAGCATTCATGGAACATACGTGAGGATGACAAAGACGTGAATGAATGGAAAGCCAGAATTCAGCTGTCAGTGCTCAACCTACACACATGCTCTCCCAAGGAGTAGATTTGGAGTGAAACAAAAATGGATCAATGAAAGAATCACAGAGAAGACCCACATTTAAGAATTGTATGAAGTAATTCAGAAAGGAATAGTCAGAAAAGTAGGGGGAAAGCAAAAGAGTTTTAATGACAGCCAAGTAATGAAAAAGAAGCAACAGAGAACCAACTCATACTCCCAGTAAGATAAGGGCTGAGATTTATGAATCAAATTTGGCAATAAGGACATTATTGGCAATAACTGCCAAAACAATTTCAACAGAGTAGAGGCAGAAACTATAATGCAATGAACTAAAGAGCAAATGAGAAGCAAAGAATCAGGGCACGTTAGTGTAGACTCGACTTCTAAAAGCTCATCTGAGCTGGGAAGGAGGGTTATGTAGCAGCAGCACAGTAATAGGAGGCATCTGTTGTGGCTGCTCTTTAGGTTTGAGAACATATGTAAGGCAAAGGAAAGAAATCATTAGCAAACCTAAAACAGAAAACATAGAAGAGCAACAAGATGTGATGAGTAACTACTGAAGGTGAGAGAATAACTACCAGAAATACATCTCAACCTCTGAGAAAAGAGGATGCAGTTAGAAATCCTGAAACTTGAGGGTGATCGGAAATTAAAATAGCACAAATTTACATGACTTTAAATTAATCTAAGTTGTGTGAAGACGTTTTCTGAGAATAAGGAAAATAGAACTGGGTAGGAAATTAGAGTTGACTGGTAATTCTTGATGTTGGAAATTATAATGAGGGTAATCCATGTCCAAGGGACAGAGGTTTTAAAGGGCACTGAGGTGACTTTGGAGACTGGGGATGAAAAATTTATAATTTTTATCTGTTTGTTTGTTTTTGTTTTGTCTTGGTTTTTACCCAGGAGTTTACATAACTAGAAAAGAAAGGACATGGCACTGAAAGATAAAGACAGACAGTGTCTTAATGAGATAACTGGACCCTTCAGTTGAATCAGACTCAAATTCAGTGGCGTACCTAGAGTGTGTCCTTTGGGGTCAATAAACTTCTGGACTCTGTAGTTTAGAGTCAATAAATTAATTTTTGTTTGAACAATTTAAGTCAGGTTCCTGTTCTTACAACAGAATATTTTCCTGTTCCTGAAAGTGTCTCTAAGCCAAGTAGGAAAACATGGAAGGATAAGAAAGAATGACAAATACAAAGAAAAAGGGATGAGTAATGTCTGCAGAGGCTAAGAGCAGGTTAAGTGATAGTAAAGCTGTGACAATGCTGGCATGACAAGAGATCATGTAAGAGATAAGTGTTACATCTCTGATGTGAAACAATTCTAAGAAATAATGCCCAGTTCTGGAGTGGGGCATTGACATGGAAAAGTTTTAGGAACAGTGAAGTTCGAGTGTTGATTGGGTTGCGGGCTCATCCAGAATACGACAATATTAAAGATTCAGTTACAAACTCTCAGATATTAATTTAAATCTCGTCTCTACTACTAGATATGTTATTTAATTTAGCTGAAATTTAATTTCCTCACACTTAACATGAGTATAAATATAATGTTCACTTCATAAATTCTGTAGAGATTAGCCAAATCTATCTAAACACAATATATCATGGATACATTTCAGTTTATGATTAAATATTTTAAAATATTGGCTCATAGGAGACATAGTCAGGTAACTATATGTTTATAGGATATGGAAGAATCTGTTGAAATTTTCTTCAGAATTTGGTAATAACAGTAATATTAATAGAATCAAAATAACAATAGGAATAAAACTGACTTCTGTATCTAGGCCTGGGTATTTAGTGGTACCCTTCAGAATGGTAGAGGATGTCAATTTATTTATTTATTTATTTATTCATTCATTCATTCATTCATTCATTATAAAATGTTAATTTAGAGTGCCCAAAATTCCAGACACTATCCTGAAACTTCTTAGGAGGTCTATAAAGAAGTTAAGTCACATAAACCACATAGTGAAGCTGAAGAAAATAAGAAAGAGAGATAAAGACACAGCCTTGGAGAAAACTGACATTTCAGACTTTGCAAATGATGAAGTTCTTTATATTTTGGCAAAGAATTTATTGCTGCTAGAACAAAATGTATTCATTCATTCATTCAGCAAATATATTTTAACATTTTGGCAGTAAAGGATTGCACAAACCACTTGAAATACAAAAGTAAATAGGGCAAAGTAAGATGGCAGGAAATACATGCATCTTTGTGTTGTCTGGGGTCCAAAGTCCTAAGCTCTTTCTCTACTCTGGTCTGCTGCCTCATGTTCTCCAGCAAAAAGCCCTTTGGTGTATACGAAGATACAATACTTATGTCCTTACCATAGGATTAGTTTATAGCTGGGTCAAAGCCTGATTTCTCCTTAAGGAATTTGGTTGTAAAATATTCAGGTAACAAATTAGCAGTTCAAAAATGCAAAGCAATGTTTGTTACTTATTTCTACAAATTTTCAACTGATTAAACTCTTCTACTAGTATTTAGTTTAGAAACAGTCACAGAAAATTCTTCGATCAATTTCTTTTATGGACATTCTTTTTCCTCTTCTTTTTCTCTAAT
>NW_012139636.1:4098613-4100213 GCF_000956105.1 Propithecus coquereli
TATCAGTTATAATGTCTCCTTTTTCATTTTTTGTTGAGTTTATTTGAGTTCTTTCTTTTCTATTTCTGGTTAATCTCATTAGTGTTCTATCAACTTTGTTTATCATTTCAAAGAACCAATGTTTCATCAGAGAACTGCAAATTAAATCTACAATGAGATACCACCTTATCCCTGTCAGAAGGCTATTATTAAAAAGTCAAAAAAAAAAATAGATACCAGCATGTATGCAGTGAAAGGAATGCTTATACACTGTTTGTGGTACTGCAAACTAGTACAATTTTCATGGAAAACACTATGGCAATTACTCAAGGAAATAAATGTAGACTTACCATTTGATCCATCAATCCCACTGTTGGGTACCTTCCCAAAGGAAAAGAAGTCATTTTATCAAAAAGACACCTATACTCGAGTTGTTCATCACAGCACAATTCAGAATTTTAAAGATGTGGAAGCAACCTAGGTGCCCACCAATTTATGAGTGGATAAAGCAAATGTGATACATATACATACAAACAGCAAGGAGTACTATTCAGCTATAAAAGGAATGAAATTATGTCTTTTGCAACCTTTTGGATGTAACTAGAGAATGTTATCCTCAGTGAAGTATCTCAAGAATAGAAAAACAAACAACAGATGTACTCTCTAATAATTGGGAGCTAAATTATGGGCATGCTTGGGCATAAAGCGATGTAAAGGACACTGGAAACCAAGAGGACAGGAAGGTGGGAGGAGGTGAGAGGTAAAAACTTACTTATTGGATACAACGAACACCACATGACATTCTAGGTAACAGAACATTAGATAATTCAGAAAAACGCTGATACAATTAATTGGTTGTATCAACTAGTTGCTGATACAACTAATAAATTTATTCAGGCATATAGAACTATATGGTTGAATAGATTAGAGAGCTAATAAGACAACTATGACTTGTAAGCACAAATTTTCAAGGGTTAGCTAATCTCTGTTTTATAAAAATACTTCCATAGAATTGAAAGAGGAGAAACACTTCTTAAATCTCTGTGAGCTTAGCATTTCCGTGATGTCAATATTTTATAAGGATAATATAAAAGTCCTAAAATACTAATTAATAGCAAATAAAATTCAGTAATGATAATAAAACACTGACTGAATAAAAACTCATTGCTACCAATGCATAAAAACATTCAATCAAATACAAGACGCATTTGTAGTTTGTAAAATTGCAATACAAGGAAATATTTTAACATGATAAAGAGTATCTGCAAAATAATATGGAAAATATCATATCATGGTAAAATATTAACATTAGAGTCAGAAAAAGTCAGTATTTTACAACATAAACATTATACTTGAAGTTCTAGCCGATGAAGTATGAAAAGAAAAAGAAGTAAGCAATATTAGGATTGAATAGAAAGAAGGAGTCTTGTTCTTTTTAGTATAAGATTGTTAACATTGAAAATCCATGAGCTTCTATAGACAATACGTTGACTAATAATATAGTAGAGCAAGGTTGTTAGTTAAAAGATCAATATATTCAAACAAGTTGAATAAAAACAAATTGGAAAATGGGATTTAAAATAGGCTCTTTTCACAATGAGAAAATATATGTAAATCAACT
>NW_012139636.1:4100263-4103972 GCF_000956105.1 Propithecus coquereli
AAAAATACATAGAGTTGTAATCGTCTAAACTAAAGCTTTTCCTTCTCCTGACTCGGTTAACAAACCCACCACCTACCAAGTCACTACTCTAGAAACTTGGATGAATGAGTGGCTTGATTTTGTTTTTCTCTCTCTTTCTCCATGCAGCCATTCACTAAACTAGATATTACTTCCTGTACTTTTATTGAGATCAATTCTTTCTTCTTCAAATGTAGTCTAGTTGAAGTCATAATTTTCTGTATTCTAGTGTCTTCAAATAACCTTCTGAGGCCCCATACCTTGGGTTTCTCTAACCTACAATCTGTCTCACTGCCACTAAAAGTGTTTTGTGAAAACATAAGTTTTATGAAGGTTCTTGCTAAAAAACCTGGATGATACTCAGTTGCCATAGAAAAAAACAAATTTGTATTATCACTTGAATTAATTGATTAACTGACTTATTTATTTATTGCGTAGCTGATACTGGACACAAGTTTGGAAGGATGGGAAGGCAGAAATGGGATATTAGTTATCAAGGTGTGAAAATATGCATCCAAGTGAAGCTTTAGAGTACTAGGGGTGTTGAAAGGCTTTTCTTCCTCACCTCAGAACAGCCATAGTAGAAATAGAAAAAAGATGATGGGGGAATCAGAGAAGTGATATGTATATGGGAAACAACAAGGTACTAATAAGCCAAGAATAGTGATTGAGAGAAGAATGAGGTGACCCAAAGGCCAGCTCATATCATCAAAGCTGAAAACAGAACTGCAAGAGTGAAAGCTCCCAGAGAGTGCAGGGCCATTGCCTAGGGAGAACAAATTGAATGATTCTAAGAACATGTGAATCCTCGTGAGACCTTGCCAAAATTAAACAGGCACTGGCAGAGAGAGCAGGCAAGACAATGGGAGGCTGGTGGAGATTGGATCATGGATAGCCTGTGTTATATTTTTAACTATTATGGGTATCTCTTTAATGATCATCTTCTAGCCTGCTGAGGCCAGAGATATTTAGAGTTTGCAATGAGGAGTGGATGTAAATATTCATTACTATACATCTGTATCCAAAGAATGAGCCAATGCAAGAGTTACAGAAAGTTAAACTTCATGCTGGTAGGGATGACACATTGCCTATAATCATGACAGATTTCAAATAAATATATCTTAATTATCTAGCAGCAAATCTATTTGGTAATACTAGCAATCATAATGAAAAGTTTCAGAAGAAAACAAATCAAATGTTAGCTTTACCAAAATGAGAATTCAATGTAATATTGTTTTAGTTTAAACCTCATAATTTCACCTCAATTCTTTCAACTTTCCTATTTACCTTCTACAATGGATGAGTAATTAATTAAATGTCTTCCAAATGCAACTGCAATTCTCCATTTGACTGTAGTAAACATGAAAGCCTAATTAACACATTATAATTTATTTGAAAAGATGGACACTCCCAAAGTCCCATTCTCACTCAAAATGAAACACAAAGTCTCATTCTCTCTCTCCTTTTTAGTCTGCTCATGTTTTCTAGCCTTTGTCCTGTATACAGAGAGATCACTTGGTTCCTACACCAGAAACCGGAGGTGTAGATGCAATCTTTTATGCTGAAAAAATGCCTTTTTTCGTATATTTGCTGGCCATTTGTCTACCTTCTTTTAAAAAACTTCTGTTCATTCTTTTGTCCACTTTTTAGTAGGGTTGTTTGTTTTTTTCTTGCTGATTTGTTTCAGTTCTTTGTAGATTCTGGATATTAGACCTTTATTGGATGTATAGCGTGTGAATATTTTCTCCCATTCTATAGGTTGTCTGTTAACTCTGTTGATTAATTCCTTTGCTGTACAGAAACTTTTTAATTTAATTAAACCCCGTTTATTTATTTTTGTTGTTGCAGTAATTGCCTTTGGGGTCTTAATCCTAAATTCTTTTCCTAGGCTGATGTGTAGAAGAGTTTTACTTACATTTTGTTCTAGAATTTTTATGGCTTCATGCCTTACATTTAAGTCTTTCATTCACCTTGAATTAATTTTTGTATATGGCAAGAGATAGGAGTCTTCTGCATTTGGCTATTCAGTTTTCTCAGCACCATTTATTAAATAGGACATTCTTTCCCCAGTGTATGTTGTTGTCTACATTGTTGAAGATCAGTTGGTTGTAGGTAGATGGTTTTATTGTGGGTTCTCTACTCTGTTCCATTGGCGTATGTCTCTAATTTTGTACCAGTACCATGCTGGTTTGGTTACTATAGCCTTGTAGTGTAACTTGAAGTCACATGATGTGATGCCTCCAGATTTGTTCTTTTTGTGTAAGATTGCTTTGGCTACTCAGGTTCTTTTGTGGTTCCAAATGAAGTGCAGAATTATTTTCCTAGATCTGTGAAATATGATATTGGTATTTTGATGTGGATTGCTTTGAAGCTATAAATTACCTTGGACAGGATGGACACATTAACAATGTTGAATCTACCAATCCATGTGCATGGGGTATTTTTCCATTTGTTTGTGTCATCTATGATTTCTTTCATCAGTGTTTTGTGTACTTGTAGAGATCTTTCACCTTCGTGGTTAAGTATATTCTTGGGTATTTTATTTTCTTTTCAGCTATTGTAAATGATACTTAATCCTTGATTTGACTCTCAGCTTGACTATTATTAGTATATAGAAATGCTACTAATTTGTGTGCATTGATTTTGTAACTGGAGACTATGCTGAATTCATTGATATTGATTCCAGAAGATTCTTGGCAGAGTCTTTGGGGTTTTCTAGATGCAAGATCATATCATCAGCAAACATGGATTGTTTAACCTCCTTTTTTTCTGATTTGGATAACCTTTATTTCTTTCTCTTGCCTGGTTGTTCTGGAAAAGTTTTTTAGTACTATGTTGAATAGAAGTGGTAGCATGAGGCACCCTTGTCTTGTTCCAGTTCTTAGAGGGAATGCTTTCAACTTTACCTCATGAAGTATGATGTTGGCTATGGGTTTATCATATGTGGCTTTCATAATTTTTAGGTATGTTCCTTCTATGCCTAGGTTGTTGAGGATTTTTAGCATTAAAGGATGCTGGATTTTATTGAATGCTTTTTCTCCATGTACTGAGATGATCAGATGGTGTTTGCTTTTGCTTCTGTTTATATGGTGAATAACATTTATTGATTTGCAAATGTTAAACCATCCTTGCATTCCTGGGATGGAACCCACTCTATCATGGTGAATTATCTTTTTGATGGGCTATTGAATTTCTTTTGCTTGTATTTTGTTGAGGATTTTTACATCTATGTTCATAAAGGATATTGTTCTGTAGTTTTTGTTGTTCTTGTTTTTGTGTCCTTTCCTGGCTTCGCTATCAAGGAGATACTGGCTTTGTAGAATGAGTTAGGGAGGAATCCCTCCTTCTCGATGTTATGTTTCAATACAATAGGTGCCAATTTTTCTTTGTACTTTTGGTAGAATTCAGCTGTAAATGTGCCTGGTCTGCAGATTTTCTTTGTTGGGAAATTTTTTATTACTATTTCAATCCCCCTACTAGTTACGAGTCTGTTCAAGATTTCTATTTCTTCCTGATTGAGGCTTGGAATGTTATGTGTTTCTAAGAATTTATCCATTTCCTCTATGTTTTCTAGTTTTTGTGCATAGAGGTTTTCCTCATATTTATGGATGAAATTTTATATTTCTATGGTATCAGTTATAATGTCTCCTTTTTCATTTTTTGTTGAGTTTATTTGAGTTCTTTCTTTTCT
>NW_012139636.1:4108489-4109622 GCF_000956105.1 Propithecus coquereli
AATTATTAAAAAAGTACCAAAATGTCTTTTTAAATATAATATCTTACTTTTCAAACTAAAGACTACTTTTACCTGCCCTGTTATTTTAATAATTGTGACTTTATATCAGTCTCATCTCTTCATAACTATAGCCTTTATATGGATATGTCAGTAATCCTAGTAATAATTTGTTCGTGGAGAACAGCATCTTTTACATTAATCAAGCAACAACAAAAGAAACTCATAAATACCACATCTTCCCTATTTTTCTTTTCGATAATCTAGAAAACAGAGCTGCAAGGAAATATTTGGTGGTGTCTTCCTGCTGTGCAATTTTGAGTCCCTTTTAATAGACTCTAAAATATCACTGAAGCAGCCCGTGCAGGAGATTGAAACCTATTAAGGCAGGAAACGCTTCATTTTCCACAGGCTTCTTGTTGAGGAGAGGTCATTACAAAAAGAGAGAGAGAGAAGAAACAGTACTTTCCGTAATGTAGTTAACATTTGACATTAAGTGAAAAATATCCATTCCTTTCCTATCCAAAGCATAGCAGTCCTCACAAACAATAACATACTATCTACAAAATATCCTTAAGGAAACTTGCCTAAAGTTCTCCATTAATCCCCTTTGGGTGGGACAACTTTAAGGGGAACTTAAGTTTACCCCAGACCCCAGGGGATACAGAATTTGTCTGGAAATCTCATGAAGTCTGGATCCCTTGTGAGAATTTTCAGCACTTCAGCCTCCAGGCTCAGCTGGAAACCCCATAAGAAGGTCTTTCATGTGGTATTTCAACATTTCTCACTCCAGCCTCTGAAAGAAATGGAAAGAACCTTGTCTATGTTTATTAAAGCCCTAGAAGGGAGGTTGAATTTCAAGGCTGTTCTTCCAGGAGGGTGAAAGGTCAGTCTGGGAGTGAAAAGAAATAACAAAAGTTATTCTCATCCCACTTCAGTCTTCAGTCTGATCTCTTCATTCCTAACGGGAATCCGTGGTGTCAGCAACATGGCACTCGTGCAAGTGCTGGCTTTTCCATGATTATTTTCTTCACATTTACACATATGTCTGCTTGGTGTGCAACAACAGATATCAGGAGGTATAGAACAAAACTAAGAGGAGTTCTTGTTTATAAGCAGATCACATCCATATGTAA
>NW_012139636.1:4109672-4110339 GCF_000956105.1 Propithecus coquereli
ATCAATACACAGCTATTTTATATTTCATTGTGCAGTAACACATTTTATCTTTGAAGAAACTTTTGGCAGTAATATTTTCAGGACACCACAAATGAATAGTTGAGAAAAACTTAGGCACTGGATTTGTTTTTGTAGAAAGTTGATGAATGTGTATTTTGCGAAAATGTCTGCCAAACTTTCCCATGCTCCATGAGGGTTAGAGTGATATGTATTACCACTTGAACTCTAGAATATTCACAGTTTCATCTACTTCAAAAGATAGTAGTTGTTTATAAGAGCCAACCTCCAAGGAGGCCCCTAGGGATCTCTGACTCCCAGCATGCCGATCCTTGTATGGTTCTTTCAGTACAAGTGTTGGTCAGCGTGATAAATAGTGAATGATGGTATGTCACATTCAACATTAGGTTGGAAAAGAGTGTAATTGCCATCTTGAGCACCTTCTCTCTTTCCGTCTCTCTCTCTCTCTCTCTCTTTCTCTCTCTTTCTCTGAGGAAAAATAGCTGCTATGAGAGAGCCACATGGAAAGACACTGAAGCCTCAGGCCAACAATCAGACATGAACTGAGGCTTGCCTAGAAGTGAGTTTGGAAGCAAGTTCTCCAGCCCAACATGGGTCTTGAAATAAACCGTATTCCCTGCCTTGTGAGAGACTCTGAGATAGTGCCACC
>NW_012139636.1:4112544-4113756 GCF_000956105.1 Propithecus coquereli
TTGAGAATAAAGCGTGAACACCTTAGATAATATTTCAAAATATGAGTCTTTCCATAATCACTGAGCTTCTTGTGTTATCTGCATATCCAGAAAAAGGACAAAAGACTGAAATCCACAGGCAATTTATAATGGGTCCAGAAAGAAAGGCTTACTTTTGTTCATTATTGATGTTTCTTTCTCAACTGATGAAATGTAGTATCACCACTGCCTAGGATTATCCTTTGTTTGGTAATGGAAGACCTACAGCTGGGAGCCTACATTTGTTTTTCCCCAAACATCCTCTTCTTCTCCTTCCTCAACAAATTCCAGGTTTTGAAATTATTGATTAAAATTTGACAAGGGAATAATTACAACAATTGCAACTATACATCTCAATGTGCTGTCCTCTATTTTTGAGGTCTTAGAGAAGGCTCATATTAGGATAATATAGCTTGTGGCTAATGTAAAGTTCATTGCTACCAAATTTCTTAATCATGAAAATAAGCTATTGCAGACAAACTAAAGTCATTTCTTCCCAAACCTCAACATACTGCAGGAAAATATTAGAAAAAAAAAATGAGAGGGAGATTTTCTTTGTATCTAGTGAAATGAATTTCAAAGGTATAAGAAAAGACAAGGTCTTCTCAGAGCTTACTGACAAAGATTTCACCTGTACCTCTCCAGCCAAATCTTTCTGCCCTTTCCACATCAAACCTGGTAGTTTTGTGAGTGGGGAAGGAGGAATAAAATAGCAGAGTGAGAAAGAGCAGAAAATATGATCCTAAGAGCTTCCTGCACTGCAGAATTCTGAGTTGGACTTGACAATTAGAGTCACATGATTTCTAGCCTGTCCAGTTAGGGTGAACAATCATACCAGTTTGCTTTGGGACTTTTCTGGTTTTAGCACTGAAAGTTCCACATCCTGGGAAACCCTGAAATCCTGGACATACCTGGACTGTTGGCCACCTACCTGCATTGGTCATTTTGTTAAATGAAATATATAGGGAAAATCCATGATAACAAATATTTCAACCAAATGGGTGAGAATTTGGAGGGTTTATGTGGTCAAAGAATGAATAAAAAGAATGAGGTTAAAGATGAAGTCGTAAGAACAATAAATTTACTTTCTGCTTACACCAGCTCATTCAGTAAACAACTTCCATTTGTCTTATATATCCGTTTGCCAGAATTCACTCAATTACCAACCATGCTCGTAAAAGTGTGAAGAAAATC
>NW_012139636.1:4116329-4117262 GCF_000956105.1 Propithecus coquereli
ATTTACACAGAATTAAAAGTCCAGACACTTTGCCTCAAGATAGTTACTGCAGAGTTGAAACAATAGGACATATGCACATTTATGATGACAAACAATGCAAGTCAATGGTAAATTAGTGAACAAATAATAATCATGATTATTCTGAAAAGGTAGAAATCCCATCCCCTGAAGCGGTGAGATAAGACTTCACAGAGACCATTATTTTGATGCATTTTCCACCCTGCAATATAATCTCTTCTACACTTGCTTGCAGGACATAGGGAGAGACTGAGAAAGTAATACAGTATCAAACATTTTGGCCACTTACTATGTAGGAAAGATTTTTTTATGAATTTTGTTAGGCAAATCCAAACAATATTTCTGTAGTGAAAGAATGATGTTACCCTTGCTTTACAGACAAAGACTATGTATTGGGTTATGCTACTACCCTCTTTAAGCATAGAAGAGGTTAGTCACTTGCCCAGTAAACAGATAGGAAGTGAAGCTTCGGAACTGAGATTGAGCCCTGACTGACTCCATAGCTGAGCATTTAGCTACAGCACACACCATCAGGTATGAAGGAAACAAAACAGAGAGGTATGAATTAGCCTTTTAAGTGTAGGTCAGTAAGGCTGAGAGACCTTTCCACTGAGTCTCTGCTTCTCAATGCAACACATCTTCATGAACATTAGTAAGCATGCTATCCTTCAAAGCTACTAGGATAGAGCAGAGACTATATGGGGAAACTGTCTTTTTATTATAAAGTCAAGATAATAATTCTTGTGAAACAATGAATTTAATCTGGATCCATTTAATTTTTATATTAACTGTTAATGATTGAATATACCTTTACCTTGTACGTACAAACCTTAACTGTTTTTAACAATTCTATAATGGAACCAAGTGACTTACCGTAATCTTTTGCCCTTTTAATATGTTCTGTATTCCTCTAAG
>NW_012139636.1:4117538-4118664 GCF_000956105.1 Propithecus coquereli
ATGGTCCAAAATACACAACATCTTAGTGACTGGAGGCTACTTTGCAAAAGCTTATCAGTGCAGTAATGTATTAATAATTTATCCTCAAGAAGATAAACAGGGTCAAGTTTGTCATTCTACCCCTTAGTAGAAGAGCTATATCCCAAACAGAGAAATTATATAGTTTAAACATTACTACGTGGCCTGGGAAGAATTTGTAACAACTCTTGATGAAGTTCAGAGACCAAATACAAAATAAGCAAAAATAATGATACTAAGAAGACCCTTCCTAATTAGCGATTGGCACTTAATGAGTGCCAATTTCAATTTGTTACTACATGTGGGCCAACAATACAAATTGAAATAACACATGATTTAACTTTGAAGCAAATGATCAATAACATTGTGTTTATTTTCTAAGATACACATTTAACTGATTGCTGTGTTCAATTAAAGGGTCTTCTTGGAACTGTATAGTTTCAGTTCCAAGTTTGGTTCAAGTTCTCTAAAAGTTTTCTGCAACAATTCCTCTTTAAATTACTCAAACTTCCCAAATTTACTGGAAATAGTAGGGCCTGCTTGATCTGTTAACATTAAACCTGAAGGTCCCCAGACTTTGGTCTCTGACCCCAGAAAACCTGCAGAGAGAATACAACTGGAGGACTGGATTTGAATATCTCAAAAGACAACAGGCAGCTGGGAAGCTTTGCTGCATCTCCACCCTCTGCACAGTGATCCTTGCTGAATGAAGGGGACCAAGGCCACTTCCCCTTATCCTTTCCACTCTGAAACCACTCCAGCCCAACATCTAAGACCCTCTACTTACAGACATAAAGGCACATCCCCTTGATCATATGACCAGCAGCTGTTTGGACTGTAGAAGAAATGTTAATAGGCTTTTAATAGGCATCTCTCATTTCAAAAAATATAACTGAAAATTCACAACACTGTTCTTGGGGGAGAGTGATCCACTCATGTGTAGGCATCTGAGTTCTTCACCTCCATCTCTGGGAGCAGTGAGCCAGGAGGCCACCACTAATCCTCCATTTTATGTAGAGCAATGGAACAGGACTGAGAACCCAAATATAAAACCATCCTGCTATTGTCATCTAATCTTTGACAAAGCAGACAAAAATATACACTGGGG
>NW_012139636.1:4119069-4119982 GCF_000956105.1 Propithecus coquereli
GAAAGTAATTTGGTGATATCTCAAAGAACTAAAAATAGAAATACCATTTGATCCAGCAATCCCACTACTAGGCATCTACCCAAAGGAAAAAAAAAAGACATTTTACAGTAAAGACCTCCGCACTTGAATGTTTATGGCAGCACAATTCACAATTGCAAAGATGTGGAAACAACCCAAGTGCCCATCAGTACATGAGTAGATTAATAAAATGTGGTATATGTATACCACGGAATACTACTCAACTGCAACTCCAGCTCTTGAAGGTAAATAACCCACCTTGGGTAATGGCTAGGATAGGAAACAGATATAAAACAGAACATATTTGTCTAATTTTGTATTTATGACATTTGCATGCTGAATAAATAATCTTCAGCCATTGTTTAAAACCTAATTAAATAAATAGTTCATGCACATATGCCATGCTTCCCACACAGTTCTATAGAAATTTGGAGACACTCTCCAGAATTTCTGTTGTTTTGAAATTTATGTGGCATGGAAACATCACAGTCTGTGCCAGCCTGGGGAAAAAAGTAGGTTACTCTATAATCATAGTGAATCAATCACTATTCCCAGAATAAATTATAATTTATTTTAAGGTGGGCTTGTTTGCATATGTTCTTCTTCTTTTCCTCTGTCTGGAATTTTCTTTCCTACATTCCCTATCAGCTTACAAAATGTCTACTCACCCTTCAAGGTTAATACTAAACACCATTTCCTTGAAGAAATTTTTTCTGCTGTATTCCTACAACAGGAACAGTTGTCCCTTGCCAGATCGTAGTTAGCAGATATCTTTATAGCATTTATCAAAAAACATTGTAATTATTTATTTACATGGAAAATACTTTTCAAAAACAGAGTATACTTTCTCCTTACTTGATTATGGTCCAAAATACACAACATCTTAGTGACTGGA
>NW_012139636.1:4121118-4127432 GCF_000956105.1 Propithecus coquereli
CAACATTATAATAAATTGCTACCAAAGACATCTTATTGGTTTTACTTGCTATTCAAATTCTGGTTTACTTCAAGCAGTTACATAGCAAGAGACCAATGGGACAAAAAACTTATAAGTGTCATTTAGTATGGAATATAGAAATCTCAGTCTTGTCCTTCCTTATCTGTGTATTGATTAAGATTGTAAACATTGTAGGATTTTAGCTTGTTTTTATATTTTTATTTACTTTCATTACTTTGAGTCTTGAGAGGTACAATAAAAATATTTTCTTCTCCAGAAAACTGTCCTAACCTTGCTCCAGGTGATCTTAACATCTCTGTGGATAGTTACATCCAAAAAGAGCCTGGCTATTAGAATGCTCCCTGGTGTAATAGCCGCACAGGTTGTGAGCTACATTTTGAATCTCATTCCATTCTCAGAAGATGTTGAGTTGGCAGTTCTTGCTGGCTACTTGCCAGTCAGTTTTCTCAGTGCTCAGAGATTGCATTTGTGCTGAGCCAAGGTGCCCACTTTCTATTTTACATTTCAAGCCTTTATCTCTTCTGTCTTCAGTGATTTTTATGGCTGAACAAATCAGGTCAACTAAGATAAGCCATTGTCGCTCTCCACTAAATCTTCCCACTTTTTAAGAACTGTCCTGAAACTGAACTTCTGCTAAGAATTTCTGATTAGGACAGGGACACGTGACCATATTTTTAACAGCGTTTTCTTGCATCAAGGAAAAAAATCGGTGTTCTCTGTTTCAGCACCATTTAATACTTCTTTGACCATGAGGAAATCATTAACTTCTCCAAGTCTTAGTTTCTTAATTAAAAAACGTGAATAACAATGTCTGTCCTGCTCACCTCCTAAAATCCTGGGGAGACTTAAATGAAGTTATATCTGTGAACATACTCATAAATCGTGAAGCACAATAGAAATTACTTTTTTTTTTCCAGTGATTCATACATGATGCAATAAACCTTACTCCCTAAAGATCTAATACCATTTTGTAGTTCCAAAGAGTTTTTCTCCCCCTCATCTTTGAAAAAACAAATGTTGACACATATCCTGTTTAAGGAAGAACGAAATGTAAGGCCTGGACATTGTCTTTGATTCCAGGCATAAGAAACTATTGGATTTTTAGCATGTTCTCCCCAACTCCATTTCGTGACTCTTATACCTCAATTTTTACCACTACCAATAAAGACCACAAATTGTGCTTGCTGTCAGAAAGACTCCATAGCATCAAACTCTGTGGTGTGACAGGATACATTGTCAAAGAATATTGTTAATTTGTGGCTATGTGAAATATAAATAATTTGATTAACACAGTTAATTCAATAGAAAAGATAAAGAAAATGGTAATGACTTACTTGGTTAATTGATCCAATTCCTGTAGCTACTCACAACCTGAACATATTACTCCCATGGGTATATGGGATTTTGTTTACCATTTTTATACGTTTTTAAGGTATAATTGACATATAATAATACTGCATATTTAAAGTATGCTTTGATAAAATATGTCATATGTATACACTTCAAAAAAGATAATCTTATAAGATATATCTTTATTCCTCTACCCATCTATTCATTCATTCATGTCTTCATTCATTTATTCAATAGTTATAGAGTACCTCCCATGGGTAAGGCACTGTTGTAAGTGCTAGAAACATAATGGTGAGCAGAACAAAGTCCCCACTATTTTGCAGCCTGCTTTCTAGCGGGAAGAATGAGGCAGCATGAGAGGAATAGGAGGAGGTAGAAAGGGAGTAGTGGTTACTATATCATGAAGGATGATCAGACCACTCCTTATAAATAAAATATTTGAGCAGAGAACTGGAAGAAATGGGAGAGTGAGCCATATAAATCCCTGGTGTAAGGGTGAATAGCAAATGCAAAATCCTTGAGGCGGGTTTGTGCTTGCGGTTTTTGAAAAACAACATAAGTCCAGTGAAGCTGGAGTGAGAGGAGGAGAGAGATGGTTGATGCAAGCAAGAGATTATGAGAAACCAGACTATATATACCTTTCAAGCCCTTGGAAGAACTCTTTTACTTTGAGAACAATACTGTCAAAGATTTTGAGCAGAGAAGTATCATCACCTCATTTATATTTTAACATCATTACTCAAGGCACTTGGTCGAGAATAGAAAGACTAGACAGGCTGCTATTGTAGTGATCCAGAAGTGACGGTGGCTCAAGCTGTGGTATTTATGATGCTAGAGGTGGCAAGGAGTAGTCTCATTGGCGAGGGAGATATTTTAAAGACAGATTTAATAAAATTTTTTCATCATGTTTTTCATTTACAATCTTTATTCATTAAGATATAAACTTTAAACTGAAGTTTCAAAATATCTTAAAAAATACCATAATTTATGTAAAATGGTGTATGTATATGTAAAAATATAACATGTTTAGCCCTCTAGCACACGTCCTTTATATAGCAAGCCCAACCGAGCAGCTTGATCCAACTGAATACACTGTATGTACCTCTTGGGCTCAGAGGACTCACAGCCTAGATCCTATTCCGTTCTTCTTCCTCTACAATTTAACCAAGTATTATGTGCTGTGGAATTTATCTTGGAGAAAAAATCATTTATACTTTATAATTTGGAAAAAAATATTTTTTTGGTTCTCCCTTAAGCTTGTATGAAATAAAAGTACATACTTATGCCATTTTGTTTAGGCAAATTTTAAATGTCCTTTAGGGAATATCTTAGGGTAACAGATAGAGTACACAGTCATAATTAATTATACCAACTTCCCTCTTCATATTTTTCTTCTCACTTATTAGACATTTAATATTTATAAACCCATTTTTTGTCATCAAGATTTGTCTACTTAGAAATATCTTGATGAAGAACTATATACTAGAGAGAAACGTCAAAGAATGAGTTTTATTTGAAGAAGATCTATATGACATAATGTTATCTCTTAAACAAGTAGAACTTATTATTCTGTAAAAGATGCTGAAAAAATATTTCCCAATGTTTTGAGCACAGGTAAATATGTGGGCCAGTTCATCATTAATTTATTAGTGACATAATAATCCTAAGCACATAACATTAGACCTTGAGTGCAAATATTTGCTTTTGGTTTTGGCCTTCCAATAATCAATGTATATTCTTTTTCTGCCTCATCTTGTGCAAAAATACAGCAGAAGAAAAAAATAATAATGGTAAATAGGAAAAACCAGAGGAGGTAGCAACATTGATTTTGTGTGTCTGTTTTCAAGAATGTTGTCACAAGAATTTTTTATTTAAAAAATTGGACATGAATTATTTTTGGTTCTTATTGAAAAGTCATAAAAGAATAAACACAGTTTTCTTTTTCAGTAAAACCTGGAATGAGTTTGATTTTACCCTTTTAGTTTGTGTGTGTGTGTGAAAATTTTCCTTATGTCTTTTTGCCGCCATCTTATTTATTGAAATTATTTTTATAAATCTTTAAAATCATTCTAGGCCTTAGCAAAAGGAACATTGAAATGGTAAATTATTTTTTTTCCTCTCCCATTCAGAGACTTTATTTTCCTTTTATTCTATATTACAAAAGAGCTACTTGTATTTACTTATTAGTTTCTATTATGAATTGCTACATTGACAACATTTACTTTTTTCTCAAATATATTTGATAATAGGTAACTTAATAAAAACACCATGTCAACCCAATTTAACATAAAGAAATGGGGAAAGACCTCTGAAAGCTAAGTCAAAATGCATTGTTTAAAACTAAGGGACTAAACCACAAAATGTAGGAACATACCATTGTTTTCTTTTTTTTTTTTTTTTAATTTCAGGGTATTGTGAGGGTACAAACATTACGGTTACACTTTATATCTTTGCCTCATCCAAGTGTGGGTTAAAGGCATGCCCTTCCCCCCTACAGTGCTCCCTATGTCCTTTAGTTGCGGATTTACCCCCCCAATTCCCCTAACCCCTGGAAAGTATTTCTGCCATATGATCACCCTAGTGTTGATCAGTTAGTACCAATTTGATGGCGAGTACAAGTGGAGTCCATTCTTCTACTCTTGTGGTGCCTCACTTTGGATAATGGGCTGAAGTTTAATCCAGGAAAGTATAAGAGGTTCTAGATCACTGTCGTTTCTTATGATTAAGTAATATTCCATTGTAAACATATACCAAATTTTAATAATCCACTCATGGATTGACGGGCACTTGGGTTGTTTCCACATTCTTGCAATAGTGAATTGTGCTGCCATAAACATTCGGGTGCAGATGTCTTTATCATAGAATGTTTTGTGTTCTTTTGGGTAGATGCCTAATAGTGCTATTGCTGGATCGAATGGTATTTCTATTTTTAGCTCTCTGAGGTATCTCCAAATTCTTTTCCACAGCGGTTGCACTAATTTGCAGTCCCACCAGCAGTGTAAGAGTGTTCCTGTCTCTCTGCATCCTTGCCAGCATTTGATGTTTTGGGATTTTTTGATAGAGGCCAATCTCACTGGGGTTAGGTGATATCTCATTGTGGTTTTGATTTGCATTTCCCTAATGATTAGAGATGTTGAACATTTTTTTATATGTTTGTTGGCCATTATTTTGTCTTCTTTTGAAAAGTTTCTGTTCCTTTCGTTTGCCCATTTGTTGATGGGGTTGTTTGATTTTTTCTTGTTGATTTTTTTGAGTTCTAGATAGATTCTGGTTATCAGCCCTTTATCAGATGTGTAGAGAGCAAATATTTTTTCCCATTCTGTGGGCTGTCTATTCACTCTAATGATAGTTTCCTTGGCAGTGCAGAAGCTTTTTAATTTGATTAGATCCCACTTATTTATTTTTGTTGCTGCGGCGATTGCTTTGGGGTTCTTCTTCAAGAATTCCTTGCCTAGGCCGATGTCTGAAAGGGTCTTCCCAACATCTTCATTTAGAATTCTTAAGGTTTCATGCCTTAGGTTTAAGTCTGTTATCCATCTTGAATTGATTTTTGTGAGAGGTGAGAGGTGGGGGTCCAGTTTCATTCTTCTGCATGTAGCTATCCAGTTTTCCCAGCACCATTTATTGAAAAGAGATTCTTTTCCCCAGTGTATGTTTTTGTCTGCTTTGTCAAAGATTAGATTACCATATGCGGATGGTTTCATCTCTGGATTCTCAGTCCTGTTCCAGAGGTCAATGTCTCTGTTCTTGTGCCAGTACCAAGCTGTTTTAGTTACTATAGCCTATAGTACAGCTTGAAGTCTGGTAGACTGATACCTCTCAGTTCGTTCTTTTTACTTAAGATTGCTTTGGCTATACGAGGTCTTTTCTGGTTCCATACAAAACGCATTGTTTTCTATCTGACAAGAGTACTGAGACGATTATCAGCACAGTCTGTGCACTAATCCCAAGGACTTTCCCTATGAGTTAGAGTGTCCCACCCCTCAGCACTAGGTAGACATGCCCTTCCAGCCTGATTTTGTGATGCTAAAACTCAGGATTCTTTCTCATCAAATCTCTTTCCAATTTTCCCTGTTTGTACAGAAAACTCAGGTTGTACCTGCCCATGCATTAAATGTGGTGACACCCACAAAGAGCCACCTTTAAACTACCTCATCACTTTCTTTACTGTTTTCTTTGGCATTCCCAAATGTATTTGAAATATCAGCCATAACTTCTGGGCAAACAACTCACAAAATTTGAGGTTCAGCAAAACCTCTCTTCTAAGTCATAAACCTCTTTTGTAAAGCCTGCAAAATACTTCCATCTTAATATTCAATAAACACTTCAAATTTTACATGCTTCCAATATTTTCTCCCATTAATACCAAATAAATATTAAAGATAAATGTGATGATTGATTCTATTCATCAACTTGACTGAGCCACGGTATGCCCATATTTGTTAAACAGTATTTTTGCATGTGTTTGTGAGAGTGTTTTTCCCCAGTATGGGTGGGCCTCATCCAATCCTTTGGAAGCCTGAATAGAAAAAAAAAGACATTGTTCTTTTTCTGACTTCAGACTTAGACCCAGACTGAGACTTACGCCATTGACTCTCTTGGCTCTCAGAGCTTCAGACTTGCATTGGCACTGTACTACTACAAGGTCGCCTGCATCTCCAGCTTGCTGACTACAAATCTAGGACTTCTCAGCCTCCACAACCTGTGGACCAATGCTTTGACCTCTTGGGTTTCAGCCATTCTCCCACCTCAGCCTCCTGAGTAGCTGAGACTACAGGTGGGGCCACCATACCTGTTTCTAGACTAATTTTGATGGTCCATTTTATCTGTAAAATGATGATTGCTGATTGATCACAATGGAAGAATAAATTCTGATGAACTTGAAAATAGAAGTTAAATTCAACAACATCACCATGAATCGCCCATCTCCTTCAGCCAAACCA
>NW_012139636.1:4127762-4153390 GCF_000956105.1 Propithecus coquereli
AAATGACTATGGAATGATGACATAATGCCAGGGAGGTCAAAATGTTTATGAAATGTTATCACCATCCAAATATCTGTTACTGGAGATAACAGAAATAAGACAAAGCTTTGTGTTTTCATCATTCTTATATTTTCTTCATTCTGTGAAATCAGACAAAAATGTTATAGACAAAATACAAGAAGGCATAATTGCTGTGGGATTTTCTCTTTTACAACCATGGAAAGGTAAACATTTTATGACACTCCTTGCTTTACATGATTTCCTTGTGATGAGGTTGTGCATCAGATCTAGCATGGATAGGGATAATGCCTTTTAGACACTGGATGAAACTAAAATTCAAAATTTTGTGCATACAGTCTATTCATGTTTAGAAGGGACAGCCATATGTTCAGAGTCAACAGAGGAGAAAAAAACACATTAATTTGTCTCTACTACTGTAATATAAAAGAACAAATAACAATCTTCATCCAAGGTTGTTACCACAGAGGCCTACATGTTCTGACACATACATTAAATGAAAGACCCCACATCCTTTTTGTTCAAAGCCTTATTTTTTTTAACCATCAGCAAAATACAGAAATTATAACTCAAACTACAAATAGTTGCTACATATTCCAATGCTGCTCAAATTCTCCATTTTGGATTTATTTTCTATTCTGGCTTTGTCTCTTCTAACCCATGGCAGGTCACTAGGACATTTAATTGCTAAACTGACCTATATCATTTATAGCATCTGCACCTCCTGAATAATAAAGCTGTTATCCAAAAAGGAGGCAGTCAATTAGGGATGGTTACTAATTACTCTAGATACCTATTAGAGCTGCTTCAGGGAGACTATCCACTCATTATATGGATGCATTATAGACGCTTTTTTGACTATCTGTGTAAGTACAAGTGAAATTGTGATTTTCAGCAACTGCAAAAATAATTCAAATTATAATTTAAGACAGCTCATTTAAATACACTTATGTACCTACATTATACAAATATTACAGAAATGAATTTTTAATTTATGGTTATATAATAAAAACAAATCAGAAACAGTTCATTTATCCTGAGGCATCTTCCTCTTTTTCTTCCTCCCTCCCTTGCTCTCTCCCATTCTTTCTTCTTTCCTTTCCTTTCAACACAGTACCAGTATAACTCAAAGTCTAGAAAGTTGAATATGTAAGAACCCAGTGGATTGAAATTGAAACATTTTGGTCTTAACTTTTCCTTACTGTATTATATTTTTCTATTTTTATGTTAAAAGAAGTAAAACGTGCTCATTGTAAAGTGTTCAAACAATACAGAAGTAACATTCTCTGGTTAAAGTACAATTACATCTTGGATTAATGCCTTTCCTGACTTTTTAAATGATTCAATCAAGTCAAACAATATTTATTAAACATCAAAATTACACTGGCCTCTGATAAATATCAAAGGAGGAGAGGATCATCCTTGACCTCACAATGCCAACCACATAGTACAGGGAAATACATTTATTTACACTAATAATTACTGTCTTATCTAGGAAACTATACTGGAGAATGGAAAATTAAATGGGTTTAAGTTTCAGAAATAACATCTAAATGACACTTCAGTGATCCTTTCATATAGAAAGTAGACATGATTTCTGTAAAGATAGGAACTTGACTACTCTCCTGCATCCCCTCCCATGTGAATTCCCATCCAACCATCAATTCTCTTTCCTGAGCCAAGCAGATTCTAGGAATGGCAGGTAATCAGGGCTTGGAAAATGCAAACAAAGACATAAGACCCATAGTGTTCAGACCAGGAGTTAATGCAGGACTGTTCCCTTCTGAGTCGGAAGAGAGTATAATGACTATTGCCATAAAGCCTTCAAACAAAAATAAGAAGACAATGGATACCAGAAAGTTTGACTTCTTAAGACTCATAAACTCCTACAGGAAAAGAATGGGCACCCTATGGAGGGAGGAGTGCCCACTAGAAGCTGTGGGAAAATTTCTCAGGTGGAATGAAGTTGAGAACACCTCACTTGGATCTGGGAAATAGATAAGCCCTTCCTAGTGCCTCAATAGGAAATGGGGGACACAGGCTGCCTGATGCTGGTCCCAGGGTCACCTCTAAGTGTAGAGGTATAGCAACTATGGCTAAGCCTCAGGGAGACAGCAAAGAAACATTTAACTAGACACTAAGGAGACCGAACAACCAGAGAAATGTCAACTAAGCAGAACTCAAGAAGAGGCCACCGTTGGTGGGAAAAAATAAACTACTGAAAGAAACAGATGACAACAACAATAAGAAAACAATAAATTTAAAATAATTTGAGTACTTCAATTATAGCTCTAAAGAATCTTTGTGAAATGAAAAACTCATGACTTTTAAGCTACAAATCTAATAGGTAAATGGAATGGGATGTGGTTATTTTGAATATATATTAGCATCCTGAAATAGCAAATATAAGAGAAAGATTAAAGCAAGCCAAAACTTAAAACGAGATAGAAGTCATAAGGTAAAGGGCGAAAGACTAAGAAGATACAGGCTACCTACAATGAATTATAGCAGAAATATAAATAGAAAAACAAACAGCATAGATGGAAAAGAGGTTGTAATTAAACAAGAGTGAAAAAAACTCTGAACTGAAAAAATAATATGTAGATTAAAAGTTTTTTCTATGTGTCAGCAATGTTAATGAGAAAAAAAAAATAAACCCACAGCTGTATACATATCCCTGTAAAATTTCTAAATTTCAGTAAGTGTAATAACAACATAACAACTTAAAATCTTGTAGAGGAAGGCTGAACAAAAAGAACTACAACCTAAAAATTTCATGTCAGGCTAAGTTATCATTCACTTGTCAGGGTGGAAAAAGATAAAGTGATATTTTTAAAGAGTCATATGATGTATAACCCACACATCCAACCTAAGGAAAGTATTTAAGAATGGATGCTAACCAAACCAAATATGAGTAAAAGAAAAGAGATCATTATAAAGGCAGATGAAGAATAGAGGCACTATAGAGGGAAACCTAAAGTAAGTCCAGAACATGTATATGCCAGAAATTTCCATTTTATAAAAAGCTCAGATATCAGCAATGTCATATGGTTCAAATCATTTCAGTAAAAAGGGGCCAAGAGTTGGGAAGGGAAGATGGATGGGGAGAGTAAAAATATATTAAAGGTTTTATTTTATTGAGATGGAAGAGAAAAGTAGGAGTAGAAACAGAGCATGTCGATTGAAGAGGATAGATGAATCTTGTTTCCATGGAATGGTAGAGAAATTCATGTTGACTTTGAATTTTCAGAAGAAGAAGATAATGGGAAAAAGAACACAAAATTCATAACAACAAAAAAACCTATAACAACAAAAAACCTACATAATAAACCTGGACTAAGATGGAAGGAATAAAGCAAGGATGTCTGTTTTTATACCAAATATAAATGTGCTGAATTTTGCCATTAAAAGACTATTAGATTGTGCTTAAAAATATAGCACATGTGCTTTATGAGAAATATACTTAAAAGTGTGCAAAATTAAAACACTGGACTTACAAGGCCAAACACTATTCTTTGGACTTGTCTCATTTGCGATGCTCATTCCTGCCTGATCGTATTCATGACTGACAATCTACCAAGGTCATCGTCCCCTATCCAGTCCTGATTCTAATCCCATGTGACCACCTGGTTGAGGATCCGCGATGGTTGGAGTTAAATCAGGGGTGGTAAAAGACCCAGGGTAAGGATGAACTTGCCTCTTGTGCCAATTAAAAGATTTTAAAGACTAAACATGTGAAACTTTATTTTTTTAGGCTATATCAACATATCTTAGCTGAAACTGTCTACATCAAAATAGCCACTGAAAATAGTTGTTTCAAAATGTCATGTACACAATAATTTTAGTTATTCATTTATTCAATTCATAGTCAATGACTCATCAAATGATATTCTTTTGTACAAAGGGTTTCACTAGAGACATTTATATGGGATATCTCAAAAAAAAGAAAAAATTACAGAGATAGAAGTAAAGTAGTTCTTAAAACATGGTACAGAATGACCTTAACAGTACATGGATGAGGGTTACGGAGGCAATGAGGAAGAAGTAGAGATGATAAATGGAAGGGGAGAGGAAGATAGAGACCTCATTCTTAGAATTTACATTGAGAATCTCTCCAGTTCTAAAAGGCTTTGGTAAGCTACTAAGTATTGGGTGAAGAGATATTTTCTTCTATATCCATCCCTTTCTCTCTTCTCTTTTACCTAGGGCTCAGTGCCCTTGTGTCATCAAACTTTCAATATACAATAGAGCTAGGTTAGTTTCCTAGGGCCACCTTAGCACAGTAGCTTAAAATAACTGACATTTATTGTCTCACAGTTCTGAGGGCTAGAAGTCCTAAGTTAAGGTATGGGCAGGACTCTGTTGTCACTGAAACCTTGGGGGAAAAACCGGTCCAACCCCTTCCCCTGGCCGCCGGGAAGGCCAAGGAAAACTTGCAATCCTTGGCTGGTAGGTGCATCACTCCAGTCTCTGTCTCCATCGCACGTGGTATCTCCCTGTGTGTCTGTGCCTCTGTGTCTTTTCTCATCTTTTTAAAAGGACACCAGTCATATTCAATTAAGGGCCCACCCTATTACAGTATGACCTCAACTGAATTAAGTACATCTGCAAAGAACCTATTTCCAAAGAAAGTCACATTCTGAGGTTCTGGTAAGGACGCAAATGTGGGGGTGTTGAGGGGGAACATTAACCAGCCCAGTACATGAACTAACAGCTCAGTGGATCTTTGTTAACTCACAGGGATAAGCTTTTGCATATTTTAACCTGTAATAGTAGAATGAACACGAATAGTGGAATAAAATAATTTTTTCTATCTGTTAAAATGATTTCGAGTATCAACATTTAGGGAGTCATCTTAAGGTAGAAAGAAAAGAACAGAAGGGCTATCTTAGGTCCTTAAAATCACACCATTTATGCTCAAATCCTCTCTACCTGCTTGTTCATTGTTAAAAGTATGTATATGTCCTCGGGCCACCCTCTTAATCATATCACATAGAGAGCAAGGACATCAGAGAATTCGCAATGGCCTGTGGAGTAATTGCTTGACCCTGTGGTTAGGTGGTCTATAAGCAGACTTGCAAATTGGCAAGCAGAGCTTAAGTGTCAAAAATGGATAGTGGTTTCACAGTAAATTATATCAGATCACAGAGGTAGTGCCATCATCAGTTGTGACTTACAATGCTGCTTAGGTAGCAAGAAGACAATATAAGTATGACCCTTACAGCTTGCACAAAAGAGTCAGTTGGGAAACAAAGCCTCCATTTTCAGGGCATGGTCACAATGGGGCTGTTGTTTAAAGATGGGCATAGAAACCGTTAAGCCCATGGAAGGATGAGTAATAGACTAAGGTCTACCTGTCTCCGAGAAAAAAGAATCCAAAACAAAACAAAACAATGCATCTGGCTTCCAGTGCCTAGCTGTGAGTTTCTGCTTAGCACTCTCCCAATACTAGAAAGAAAAAACAAACCACATAAAGCTCACTCTTTATAAAATGGTCTTGCAGTTTCAAACTAAATTAAGACAAATGTAAAAGAAAAAAACTAGGAGAGAAGGAAACATAGGAGAATTGGAGCAGGGGTTTGGGACAGAGCGAGTTAGTTTTGGCAAACAGATTGCTCCAGAGCTCCAATGACAGTGACTACTAACAAATGCTTTGAGCTCCTTGTTTAATAAATGCTTGTTTGGTTGATACATCTGAAATTGGAACTGAAAAATGATCCAGTTGGCTGGATGTCAAACAAGCCTCACTTTGGGAGTTCAGCATCTGTCAGGTGAATCAGAACAAGGGTTCCTTTTATATTAAGCAGGAGAAAAATTATATCTAATGAGCTGCTAACACCAAGTGTTTATTGAGTTCCCCAAGGTATGTTCAAATCAGGCATAAGTTAAAAGGCTAATAAGAGTTTTTGATGATCTGAGAAAACTATTCACAGAGAAAAACTAGAGAGAAATTTCTATTAATCAAAAATATTTGTCGAAGACATGCTATATGACAGATGTGCTACTAAGTGCCTTATCTGTATGATTATTTAATCTTCACAACTACCCTAGCCTGAATATTTTTGTTGCATTTTACAGATAAGGAAACAGGCTGTGTGAAATGGAATGATTTTCCCATAGTCACACCACAAGCTGGAATTAGGAACTGATTGACATTAAAATTTTTGTGCTTGATCTGTTCTAATGCCTTGCCAGAAAATGATGCAGCAAGGAAAAAAAGAGTCAGAGAAAATATTCAATTCTGCCCCTCCCACTCTACACGTAAGGGCATTAAAACCTGGCAGATGAGTGATTGTACACAAGTCACACAGCACACAGAACTGAAAACAGGTATTCCGACTCTATCAGAGGAACCGTATTTCTTTTTGTAGCACTGTTTAACATAGGTCATAGATAGAGATTGAAACGTTTTCATGGAGAACCAGAACTGAACCATTAGGGAGACAGCCAATTCCTGAAACATGGAGTTAGTAATAAAATGCAGTCAGTCATTTCAATCCATGCTAATGTAGAACACCATCCTGGTCACTTGTTACTTGGTTACATGAGGTGTTATGGTTGTTTTATTCCGCATTATCTCTCAATGGCTTTCAAACTGTTATTTATTATTTTGGACCTCAGATACAGAGAGAACGCTCCTCTGTTCATTGCGATCGGTGATCTTTAACTACATACAGTTATTTATTCCCTTTGTCATCTCAGCGCTCCTCTCTTGTTCTTATTCCCTGTCATAAGCACCCCTCTGACTTGTTTCTTATATGTTCTTTAATATCGCTGCATATAATGTAATGCTGTGTATTTATTTGTTTTTAATCTACATAAATAAAATCGTGGCACAAAATTTATTTTCATTCCCACTTTTCTCAACATTTAATTGTTAAGAACTTCAAATGCACAGAAAATTTGTAGAAACTTTACTATGAGTATCCATTAACCAGATTCAACTATTAATATTTACTGCTCTTCCCAAATTCTACATATTTCTCAGAGATTTGCAAGTTTATACACTTTCCTTTGAGCATCTGCGGCATCTCCAAAATTGGGTCAGAGAGAGTCACATTAGCACATGATTAATTTCTGTCTTGTTAGGAACTGGATACTGTAATAAATGGAATTTTCTTTTTACCATTGTAATTGCTGTTACATAGTTTTTGTCAATTTTATCACTAATTATGGACATTTTGTCATCTAAAATGCATGACAAATATTCCTCCTACTGGTAGACCAATAGTTAGTTGGATAAATATGTCATAACTAATTTAACCATTTCCAAAGATTTGGACTTTGAACTCCTTGGCTTTTTTTTTAACTTTTGTAAATTATGTTGTGATAAACATTTTTACTTGCATGTATTAGTTTGCTGTGCCCACTGTTACTAATTATAATAAACCTGTTGACTTAAAACAACAGAAATTGATTCTTTCACAGTTCTGGGGACCAAAAGTCCAAAGTCAGTACCAGTGAGCCAAAATCAAGGTGTTCTTAGGGCAGCGCTCCCACTGGAGGCTCTAGGAGGAGGCTTGCACGTCAGCTCTCCCAGTATCTGGTGGCTGCTGTCATTCCTCGGCTTGTTGCCACATATCTGCAGTATTTAAGGCCAACGTTTTTGAATCTGTCTCTGTTCCACTTTCATATCACCTTTCCCTCTGTGTGTGTGTGCTGAATTTGCCACCCAGATATTCCAGGTTAGTATCCCAATCTCAGGATCTTTGACTTAATCACCTCTGCAAAGTGTTTGCCATAGAAGGGAACATTGACAAGTTCCCGAGATTGGGACGAGAAATCTTTGGGGGTTGTTATTCAGCCTCCTATGCTGCACTGATAATTTTCCTCATCATTTCTTCTCAGAATTAGCAAAACCACATCAATAGGGCTAAGACTTTAAGGCCTCAATATATATTGTCATCATATTTTCCAAAGTCATAATTCTTATCTACATCTAGCACAGCAATATATCAGAGCACCCTTTTCACTGCTGAGTTGCCCGCATTCTTAATTATTTTTAGGTGAGAAATGAGAGATGTATTTTATTGGTTTCATTATCAGTAATGAGGAATAGCTTTCTGTCTGCTTGCTGGTTAATTTTCTGCTTTTTAAGTATTACATGTGTTTTCAACTGCTTTTTTTCTCAGCATGTTGTACAGTTTTTAAAATAGGCGATTATTGACAGAATATTTTTTATGTAGACTGATCCAGGATTCTGTCCTTTCTTGGTTGTTTTTGCTTTTGTTTTTCTCCCACTTGTAAACTTAGAAATGCCTCTTATTTTTAGAGATTAGGGGCATCAAATCCAATGCTATGGCCTTCAGTCTTTTTTTAAATTAAATTTTAAATGGACAAGGAGAATGTGCCCACCATAAGATAACCCGAATACTGACTTCATTCAAAAACCAATGAATAAGAATATAAGGAAAAACATTTATTAAATTTTTGTTAAAGCATAAAAATGACATTTAGTCTCTAATCCCTCTGATTTTGTAACTGAAGAGCTATTTCTGCCCATATTTTAGGGAAATACTTTTTAATGATCAGTTGGAAATTGATATGATATAAATTATATTTTCTGTCTGAAAATTATTGAACTCACAGTTATTGAATTCTTGCTATCTGTATGTTTTGGGCTCAGTTGTGTCCCGCACAACACACGTGTTGAAGCCCTAACCTCCAATGTGACTGTATTTGGAGATGAGACCTTCCTGAAGGTAATTAAGATTAAATGAGGTGATAAGCGTGGGTGCCTAATCCAACAGGACTGGTGCCCTTACAAAGAGAGAAAGAAACATCAAAGATCTCTCTCTCTGTCTCTCTCTCTCTCCCTCTCTCTCTCTCTTCATGCACAGGGAAAGGAAAGGCCATGTGAGGACACAGTGAGAAGGCAGCTGCCTGCAAGCCAACAAGACAGGCCTCGCCAGAAACCAACCCTGAGAGTGGCAACCTGATCTTGGACTTTTCCAGCCTGCAAAACTGTGAGAAAATACATTTCTTTTATTTGAGCCACCCAATCCATGGTGTTTTATTATATGCTACAAATAATAGAGTTATATTTAAATAATATCTCCTGACTTTTAGGATTGCACAGTTCATTTGGGAATGTGTAATGCAAACATGTCCGCCACTTAACAAAGCATAAAACATGGCGTATTTCTTTTAGATAGGTACCCACAGGTTCCGTTTGCTCATGATGTCTGTTTACATACATGTGTGTGCTTGTCTGCTTCTTTATCTTTAATGATCAACTCTTTCTAACCATGTGGTTGCCCATTCTATTATACCCGAGAGTGGTCTTAAATGAAAAAGACGTTTTTGAATTTGAAAAAGAACGAAGAAAGTTGGTTTATTTTGATAAGTTTTAAAAAAATGTGTTTGCAGGACATTTGAGCATAATATCATTGCAGAAAAAAAATAATCTGTAGCTGTAACATTTTGCTTACCTTAGGCATTTCTCTAATGTTCCTCACTCTGTAATGAAAGGTAGTTGACTCAAAAATCAGTTCTTTAAATCCTTTTCCTTCACTTCTTTAATAATGTCTATTTTCTCATTTCCTACTGTGGTGTTATTGGATTCATAACAGTGGCCTTCCATGGTATCATTTACCTGTAAGCTAACAGAGCAAAGTCAAGGAGCTTCAAATTATGAAATCTGATTTGGTAGTTTTATGCTAAATGGCAATCAGATCGAAAAGACGCTGAAATGAAAATGTACCGAGAAAAATGCACCAGTAGGTGTCATTTTCCTTATAAGCAGAAATTTTATTGCTGAAGTACGATAGCATAAATTGTAATAATGTCAATCATAGGCTCTAAGATTATAAGGGAATTTTTTAAAATCCCATTTTAGAGAGAAGAATATGAAGATTGAGAGAGACGTGCTATACTAGAAAGAACACAAGTTATGAATCACAACTTAGGAACTAGGTTTATGGGCCAGTTATAACAAGTATGATGAAAGGATCCAGACAATGTTCTTAACTTTCCGAGGTTCAGTTTGTTCTGACTACTAAGATGACTTGCTATAAAATAGTAGTATGCTATATTCTACTGAATAATAGATAGTGTGGAAAACAGAAATAACTCTAGGTAGGCTTATGAAACTGTTGGCAGAGCCATGTCTATAAGGGTTAAGAAAACTGCTGCTAGCATTCCAGAAATTATGAATTGTAAGCATCACTGACAACTGCAGACAAAGGTCTGAGTATCAGGTAGATTGATTCACATTTTCACGCTAGAGAGCTACTGGCAAAATCTACTATCTGCCATCTTCTAAAGCCCTTATGCCTCCACCCTGAAGCCAATGCAACTCTCCATCCTTTCAAATCTTGAACAAGTCTTTCATTTTCAGGGCAGGCACTGGAAGCCTAACGGCAACAGAGTGTGGAAAATGCAGTTTCCAGGCTTTCAGCTCCTGCAACAGAGGTGATAATGGAGAACAATGTGAGAGTGGGTCTGAGATGCCAATAGACTATTCATCAAATAAGCTAATTCTACACAGGAGAGGCTCACCAATCCAAACCAATTCACCCACTAGTTTTGTCTCTTTTACTTACAAAATAAAATTTAAATCCATTTCGCTTTGATCTTCTTATACTGCAATCATCACAATTCAAGATAATGTCATTTCTCACCTGGACTATTATGATAGTTGTCTTGTTTTCATCTTTCTAATTTGCTCTTTGTGTTATCCATAATGAGTTCGGTTATGCTGTGGTTACAAGCAATCCTAAAATTGCAGTGGCTTAACACAACTACTATTCATTTCATGCTCATGTTACAGATTTTCAAGGGATTTCACTGCACATGGTCATTTAGGTTCTCAGGCTGTGACTCTACCATTTTATAGAAGCAGCATCTGGAATACTCAGCCTCCTACACTGCCACGGCACGAGAAGTGAGGGAAGGGAGAATTGTCCATGGGAGTTTTGCAGACTAAGCCCACCAGTGACATGGCCCTGTTCAACTCCAAGAGATATAACAAATGGAATATTTTGTTGAAACTACTATTTATGCCACACTTCCTATAATTAGCTTTCTACATTTTAGCCAGAGTAATATTTATAAAACATCCATCAGATTATATGCTTCCTCTACTTAAAAACCTTCAAGAATACCCATTGTGTTTAAAATATATAGGAACATTTTATTATAGCCTACCAGATCCTATGGAATCTGGAATGCAATTTTTTTTTTTAAATCTTTACTTGTTATAACTCTCTTCTTGCTCACTGCAGTGTAAGATGTTGGTTTTCTTTACGTCGTTTAAACATGCCAGGGTGGTTCTTATGTAGGGCCTTTGCACTGTTCCTTCTAACCAGAATCGTTTTCAGTGAACTCTTTGTGTAACCAGCTCCTTCTCGTTCTTCAATAAATTGCTTAATTGTCAACTTGACCCTAGTATCATAACTTTGCATCATTTTTCACAATCTGAGAATTATTTACAAGTTTGTTGTTTGTCTCCAACCGCTTTAAAATAAACATCAGGAGGGCAAGGATCATTGTGATCTTGATCTAATTTTTGCCTTGTCCCCAACACATAGAATAATGTCTAGTTTATAGTGATCACTCCACTAATATATGTTGAATGAAAATACAAATCAATAAATTATATCAATCATTATTGAATAAAATTATTTAAAAAGGATTAACAGAAATTTGGCATTTTGGATATGAATTAAGCTCAGCGTAACACCTTATTTTCTTTTCTTTCAAGGTTAGACAAATTTAAAAGCCCTGTATATATTTCCTTATTTATTAAAATGTACTACCTGGGTGATAACTTCTCTCTGTATTTCTTTTTCTTTTTTTTTTCTTTTTTCTGAGACAGAGTCTCACTCTGTTGCCTGGGCTAGAGTGCCGTGGTGTCAGCCTAGCTCACAGCAACCTCAAACTGCTGGGCTCAAGCGATCCTCCTGCCTCAGCCTCCCAGGTAGCTGGGACTACAGGCACGCGCCACCGTGCCCGGCTAATTTTTTCTATATATTTTTAGTTGTCCAGATCATTTCTTTCTATTTTTAGTAGAGACTGGGTCTCGCTCTTGCTCAGGCTGGTCTCGAACTCCTGAGCTCAGGCAATCCGCCCACCTCGGCCGCCCAGAGTGCTAGGATTACAGGCGTGAGCCACCGCGCCTGGCCTCTCTCTCTGTATTTCTTACCCACACACATTCTCTCTCTCTCGCTCGCTCTTTCTCAAAAAGTCAAGAAATTAATATGACAACCTACCCCAAATAGAAAAAAAATCAGTAAAACAAACATCACAGATGTGCTAATACAAATGTATTGTGCCTCAAAACACCACATGCCATAGTTAGCAATTAGCTAACATTTGTTGATGAGGATGGTATCATTTCTGTCTTCATAATATAACAGCTATTTTTTTTCTCTCTCTTCGTATACCAAGCCTTACTTGGCATAGCACTTAGCCATTGTGGTTCTAATTGGGTTATTAAAGAATCATTTGGAAGATCATGACACATAGCATTTGCATGAGTTAGTACTAAACTCATTCATCCTTAGTATTTTATTAATAAAATGAGGTTTTGTGGTGGAGAACTATGAGCACATACTTGGACTCAGACAAACTTGAATTATCAGCAGAGTTCTTCTGCCCCTTTTTATCTGACTGATATTTGGCAATTTATTTTGGGGTTTCAGATTTTATATCCTATATTATTTCAAAGTATTAGAAGGAGCTCTGGGAAGTTCTTGATTAAAACCACCGTCATAGTTCTTGTCTTGACAACAATTAATTCTTTAATAATTTCTCCCAAATATGAACTGGAAAGGATTTATAATACAGCACATGATTAATTCGGAACAAAAATAAAAAGAAAATGCATCAAAAAATATCATTTTACCAAATATTCCAGAATGGTTGTGTTTTAATTTTAAAACAAACTTGAATGACAAAAGAAAAGCTAAAAATCTCAAATTAGAAAAAAGAACAGATGATCCCAGCATGGAGTATGTGAAGTTTAGGGCAAACTTGGAAACACCTAAAGTCATAATGAACAAGATGAAGCATTTAGCCAAGCTTATTTGATTCTGAGATTTCATAACTTTGGAAGAGAGTAAAATTGTTTTTTTTAATTTTAATTTTTTTTTATTTCAGAATATTATGGGGATACAAACATTTTGGTTACATATAATGCCTTTGCCTCGCCCAAGCCAGGGCTACAAGCTTGCCCTTCCCCCATAGAATGTGCACCGCGTCCATTAGTTGTGAGTTTATCCACCCCCACCGCCACCCTCCCACCTGACAGGCACCCAGTGAATATTACTACCATGTGAGCGCCTTAGTGTTGATCAGTTAGTACCAATTTGGTGGTGAGTACATGTGGTGCTTGTTTTTCCATTCTTGTGATATAAAACAAAAAAACATTAATGACTATACTTATAAAAAAGCTTTGAAATCTTTTACAAGTATATAGATAACAAAATGGGAGAAAACTGGGACCTAGAAGAAATTGGAATTAACTTTACATTGAAAAAGAAAATTTAGGCTTAATTTATAAAAACCTGTTAATCTTTAAAATGTTAGACAAGATAAGTAGTAGGAAAAGATACCAATTGAAATATGTATATTGAAGGTAGATGTTAAGAAGACATAGAAATACAGTTTAGGTAGTTATTCTTAGGCTCTACTTTTAAGAGAGACTTAAAAATAAAATGCATGTCCAAATTTTCCCCTGATAGGATTGGTTTTTCAATAACTGATTAATAGATGGGCCAATTAAAATAAAACAAAAATGAAAAATGAGATTAAGCATATAAATAGCTTTTCAGTGCCACATAAATTGATTTGATTATATGCCAACAAAATATCAATGTAGATGAATTATTAGCTACTTACTCCGATCTGATTGTGTCTAGTGGTAATTTAGAAAGCGAAATGGTTTCCTTAGAGAGTTCTATGCATTATGGTTTGTGTGGTGAAGTTAAAGCCACTATCCCTAAACTATCAGTTTGAAGACAAAGTTCTTAAAGAACCTTAAAAACAACATAAGAGTGTTCCATGATCAAATGAGATTAGCAGATACTAGAGAGTATTAAACACGTTTCCTACTGCAATCTTGATCAGCTTTTAATATTACTCGGAGTATGGTATAGTATGCAGTGCTTTTCAGATCAATTTGTCCATAGTATATGCTTTGTGAAATAGAAATGCATATTCTACAGAATATAGTTCATGAAATAAACATCTTTCAAAAGTTTAGTGCATAATGGAAGTCTTTGGTAAAAACCAACTTGAAGTTTATCCATTTCTTTTTAAACTGTAAGAAAACGTTTTCATTAGGAAAGCCCTCAGAGAACTCTGAAGATAACGGGTAAAATGAACACTATTTGGGTGAGACACACACTTTTACTCCTGACTCAGGCCTTACAAAAGCAATCCATGTAACCGAAAACATTTGTACCCACATAATACTTTGGAATAAAAAAAAAAGAAATCGAGATAAATAGCGTTGCCTACCAAGTGGAGGCTGGTTGGAGATGAGTCAGCTTCAGCTGCTTTAACTTTATGGTATCAGGGCATCCGGAGAAGGTATTGCCAAACAAGTTCAGGCAGCATCTCTGAAAATCTTTTGCTCTGAATTTGCAGCCAGCTAAATGACCGAGTGTGCACAATGCCCTCCTAGGATAATTGTCTCTAGAGAGCACCAAGGACATTTGCCCTCACAGATCTTTTGTGTTGTCCTTGTACAAATCCTTTTCTTTCCTTTAGTCTATTCATCCTTCAATACTCCACTCAAATCCTACTCATTTTGTCACCTATTTTTCCTCTCTTACCATACCTATCATTTGATTTCAAATAATGGGTGACAATTTCTAAGTACATATTTATTTGTGCGTTTATTTGTGCAATTTCTTTCCCTCCACCGAGGGATATCCAACATAGCTGAAGCAGAGAAGACCTCTGAATCCAGTCATCAGGCCAAGATGTACTTTGGGGAAGAAGGGAGTGAGAACTGAGAGAGAAAGAGATAGAGAGAGAGAAATGCAGACCCTGTGTATGTGACCCCAGAGTGAGTGAATGGAAATCTAGACCTGGAATCACCAAAGGGTAGATGAGATCCATGGAACATGGCACAATTAATCTGCAACACTTGACTGTGACAGTGAGAAACAATGGAAATGTATCCAAATTCTGCTTTCCTCTCTGCCTGCCTCAAAAAGAGAGGCAAAAAGAGAAGTAACTCTTTGACCACGTAAACACCTAGAATTCTTGGACAATTCAAAGAAGAGTAGAGCAGCTCAAGATGGCAGTATTAGATTTTCCATTTATAAGTTATGAGGGGGCTTTGGCAGTTACTTGGGGAAAAAAACTATATTGCTATGTTTATTTCTTGAATTTATGGAGCAGTTTATGAAAGTAAGCTAGAAGGTAATGAGTGAAAGGAGTTTTATCACATAAATTTTGAACCATTTTAATCACTTACCAACTCTAACAAAGAAGGCATTAAAAAGTCAAGTGGTTTATGTAGGATCATAAGTGACAATGGTTCAGTGCTGTTTCTGGTTTCCTAAACTGTATCAAAAATTAGAATAAAAAATAAAATAATTGTTTACAGAGGTAAGGGAGATGTGTGTAAAAGGTAAATTTAATAAATGAATAACTTTCTCCCAAGTATTATAAGTACAATTAAAATATTACCTGCAAGCAGTACCTAAAGTAATTTTCTTGAAATCTGGTACTCATTCCAATGTATAAATATGTATATATCACTAAGATAAATAAATCTAATCTCAAAAATTTCAACACATAATAAAGGTATTCAGTCACTGAATAAATATTGACTGAAAAGTTATATATCAGGGGTTATTGGATTATTAATTAATTGATTGCTAGCTATAAAGAGGATTTTTTACCTTTTGTAAGTATTCAATGTAGGATCGTAGGAAATAATGACTCAACTGATGCCTTTCAATTTTTATTTGTTATATAATGTTCTAATTTGTTCAGAATATTTTATGATCATGACTAGTCTGTTAGGTGAAGTACTAACATGCACTTGAGTGTTAATTTAAATCTATCCAAGAAGAGAGGGGTAGTTTCAAGTGCTGGTTCTTGTTCCACAAATTGTATTGCTGAAAACATTCTAGTATTTTTCACTCAAGATATTTCTATGCATCGCTCATCATAAACATGAAAGTATTTCTAGAACACATATTGCATGAATATTAATGAACTCAGAGCAAGATTATTGAGTTATTGTACCTTTAATCATTTACTAGAGGTCAATTACTCTAAATCAATAAATATAACGATCGGTCAGCTTACTGAAATGGTACTTAAAAAATCACAATAGATGAAAATAGAACCTTTCCAATATTTACTGTTTCAGTGTGAATAAGAGGGTTAAATATTTTCATTTTAACTTAGTTATTACAAAAAAAAACTATTTAAAAAACAAACATAATAATGTAATGTGTAGCAAGCATACATTTTTACCAAGAAGTATTTTGTGCTCATAGAGCTACAATTAAATTAAATACTCAACAATTTTTATTCTATCCAAAAACAGGCTTATGTATTTACAAGGCTATGTGGATATGTGTTTCATTTACTTCAAGCTTGTGCTTCTAACAATATTGCTGTCTCAGAAAGCATAGTCTAAAAGAATGGAAATTGCTGGTAGTTTTAAAAAAAGTTCATATAGCGTTGACCTATCTTGATGGACTGAAGGGATGGTGATGAAAACTGTAATCTTAATAAATCTCTCACAGCTAGAGGTTTAAAACTCATACTGTTTCAAATTAGTGAGGACAGCAATATTTATTCGCTGCTGAATTCCAGTCAGCGTGGCATTTCAGCAGGAAACGCTTTATAAGACTTAAACTTATGAGTAGCAAAGTTGAAAACTCATGTAAGAAAGGGAACAGAAACTAAGCCATCAGTGATTCATTCTAAATCAAAAAGGAAACAAACCAAACATTACCACTTCCTTCTTGTCCTTCCTCACTATCTTTACCTTATATCACAAATACAGTCATGAACACAGGCATTAATAGAAGATTCGAAAGTGCTTTGAAGTGTATCATCTTTTGGGACTCATAGGGTTGGTTAGAAAAAGAAATTATCCTCAACTATCAAAGGGGCAACTGAGGTAACATATCCAATTTTTTAAAATTACATCTTACGTTCATGTTAGGTATGATAAGAAGCTGTGTCAGATAAAGTTGTGAGAGTATCGGGCCTCTGTCGACAGTTCATGTTGGGAGTGAACATGGAATCACCGGGTCGATTATCCACAGTAACTATGCGGCGAGAATGAGAGACACAGGTGGCACGGCAGTGAGAGAGAAAGCCATCGCGCAGCCTCTCCTCGTGCGCTCGCTCGCCACACTTATTCTCTTGCCAAGACAGAAAACCACTCTCAGTTTTCCTCATCTCAAGGGATTACTGTCACAGTTTCTTTCAGTCAGCATCATTTTTCCCCAATTCAGGAGCACTCAGAAATCAATCCTCTAACGTCTTTCCCAACTACACTTAGATCCCTTCTGACTGTATTCAATACCATGGATTTTAATACTATCTCTGTGCGGATGACTCAGATTTACAGCTGTGTACCATCTTTCTCTTGTCTCTTGAACTCCAGATTGATACAGAACTCTAAATCTGTTAGACATCTCAAACTTAACATATCAGCACTGAACTCTTGATTTTCTACCTAAATCTACTCTTCCTCTTTCAAATAAATAGCATTAGTACTTACTATGTTGGTCCAAAAGCACACTATAGAACCGTTCTTGATTTCTCTTTCTCTCATACCACATAACTAATCCACAAGCAGATTGTGTTGGTCTTACCTTTAAAATATATTCCAATACTCACCATCTTTCTGTTAAAAATTATGCAACATTCCAAACCACGATCATCTCCCACCTGAGCTACTATGGGAGACTTCTGCCTGGTTTCTCTGTTTCTACCTTTGACTACCTATAGTCTGTGGTTCACACAGCAACCAGAGAAATCCTGTCAAAATGTAAATCCAGATGAAGCCATTGTCCTGTCAAAACCCTTAAATCTTTTTCTGTACATTTATAGTTGAATATAAAGGTCCTATGTGGTCTCCAATGTGATTTCCAACAACTTTTCTACTTACCAAGCTGGCATCCTCATTCATCTTGAATATGCCAAGTATACTGCCACCTCAGGACATTTGGGCTTCCTGCTCCCTTTGCTTGCAATGTTCTCTACTCACATAGCTTTATGGTTCCCTCATTTATTTATTTGTTCATTTATTTATTGCCTGTCTTCTTGAATGCAAGCTCCGTTAGAGCATGGATTTTTTACTGTCCTGTTTGCTGTTTTATTTCTGGTACTTAGAACAGTACCTGGTTGAATGTTATTAAAGACAAGAAGGCAGGAAGGCAGAAGTACAGGGAAGAAGTAAAGAAGGAAGGAAGGGAGGGAAGGAGGGAAAGAAGAAGGGAAGGAGAAATGGAATAAATTAGTGGAAATGTGGCTTGTAGTTATGAAAAGGACCATGGAACAGATCTGTGCCAGCAAAATACAAATCAAGGCCCAAATATCTAAGGCTGCTTACTAAATTGCAGAAGCAGTTGAAGACTGACACCTTTCAGTCAAACCTAAGCTTGCCAGACTAATTGGTTCTGTTACAGGGAAAAACAGTTCCACTGGACCTGCTTTTTGAGAAGTAGAAGTAAGTAAGAAAAGCATTTTCAAGAGACTCTTCCTGGCATTTCATTTCGAACCAGAACTACTGAGAAATATAGAAATTCTATCTCAAAATGATAACCATAGCAAAAATAATATTAGCTATATATATGGTGTCAAGTACTGCATTGCACATGGTGGGGGTAATTTATCAGTTCACCTATGGCCCAATAATTATTGACTGTCTGCCATGTTTCAGGCTTTGTTCTAGGCTTGGTTTTTGATAAACAAGACAAACTTTCTTGGTCTTGTGGAGCTCACATTCTAGCGAGGAAGAATGATAGTATCCTCTAATAAATTAAATAATTTTAGCTAATGGATAACTACTAAATGAAGTCACTGGGTGGATGGGTAAGACCTCATTAAATAGGTAATATTTAAATTGGCATCTTACGGAATAAGGAAGATTATACCATGTGCAAAGAAAGCAGAGTAAATGCAATTTCTCAGATAAGGACCACACCAGTATGTTTCAGAGGCAAAGACAAAAGCCTCTTTGGCTGAAGGGCAATGCAGAGGAAGGAAAATAGGTAGAGAAGGAGTCAATACCATGGACAGACCACGAAGAACCTCTCCAGCCATAATCAGGAAGTTGAATTTTATACTAATTAGAAAGAAAAACCTTCGAACTGTCTATAAACACTAATAAACACTAATAAAAGAGAAACTAATGTAAACCAATTAAATCTGCTCAAAAGAACTTTGAATAATTATTAAATTTTACTACGCATAGAGGGAAATTAAGAGTGAGGTCATATCACTTGTCTAAGACTGCAGAGTTGGCTAATGGTGGAGCCAGGATTCAAGCCCCAGATCTAACAACTCCAAAAGCAATATTGCTTTTATTTTTTATTTCCACTCTCTCTCTTTTTTTTTTTTTTTGAAAGGAAAGAATCTTTCATTCCCCAAAGCTGCAGTCAGCAAGCATGAATGATAGGTTTTGAAGTAGATAAATTTGGCCAGAGATAGGAATGAAACTGGATTTATAACAATAATTTTTAGGTCTAATTCTGAATTTCCCTTTTCTACCTCAGCATCCATTCTTTCTTCACTGTTCCATTTGTTAGATCTTAATGTTATTTTCTTGGAAATTTTAGTAATTAGAATAAATTTGGCACCTTCACTTAAAGACCTAAAAAATTTATGGTTGAGTGAGTAAAAAGAAAGGGTAAATTATCCATAAAACTAGAAATCCCTTTTTGTTCTAGGTATCATGTTGACCATTAAAATCAAATGGGCCAGAACAGAGCTCTTGATTGTTATTTATTTCAGAAGAATTGACCCTCAGACTTTCCCCATCTCACCATCCAACACCACCACATTGATTGGGATATTGACATGTGATCCCAGATTTCTCTGATTTCCTCACTCCCTATATCCAACCCTTTATAAAAGTCTGTTGAATCTACCCCCAGAAACATAGGCCAAATGTACATAATCACTCTGCCACCACCCAAATATAAGTCACCATCATCTTTCTGTACCACAGGAATGAACTTAAGAAGTCACCAGTTTTCACTCTTGTCACTTTGTAATCCATCCCTTGTTGAGCAGCCAGAGTGAACTTGAACTTTTATAAAGGAGAATTAGCCCCACTGCACAGGAGCTGGTCGAACCTCTGCATTTGTCACAATTGCTGCCACACCATCGACCAACACCAGCATGAAAATCAGACTGGGAAGACACACTGAATATACAAAATGAGTTATAGATACTTGTACAGCAAGAATTTGTGGCCAAATTTACCATTTTTATAACCTGAAAATAGGATCCAGTCTCTTTGTTTTGTTTAGCTCTATCTGACCCTTCCACTATTGTGACTTCTACTGTTAATATTACTTTTCATCCAAGCTATAGAAAGAGTGCAATAATCCTAATCTTCTTTGGGTTCTTCTAATAAGTTGAGTTTGTTTGCATGTGTGGGGCCTTATGCTAGGTCAGGGGTCAGCAAACTATAGCCCGAGAGCCAAAGCAAGCTCACTGTTTGATTTTGTAAATGAATTTTTGATAGAACACAGTTATACCCATTTACTTTTGTATCTTTGATGGCTAATGTTGTGCCACAAAGCAGAGTTGAATGGTGGTGACAGTGGCCAAAAAAAAAAATTACTATCTAGCTATTAATAGAGAAAGTTTGCCTACCCCTGTGCTAGCTGGCCCCTCTATCTGGAATGCTCTTTCCCTCTCCTTTGCATAGTTTTTTTCTTTATTCTTCTTTTCATTCCCATTCCTTGCCCAATTTATTGCCCTACAGAAATGTCTGTGAATAGCCAGTATAAAGCTACCCCAATACGTAACCTAAATCTATGCATAGGATGTGTAACTATTTGGTATGTCATTTTAATATTTTACTTATTCATGTAGTGATGTTTATCTCTCCTTATTGGAATGTAAGTTCTCTGACAGAAGAAAGTTTTTGGTTTTCATACCGTTATAACATCACTAGACACGCAGGAGATTTTCAAAAAATATTTATTAAATAAATAGATAAATAAATAAAAGAAGCATCCTTCTCACAGGAAACATGTTGCTCTAATCTAACTGGCTTCTTGGAGTATGTATTGCCAAAGCAAAATAGAAGGCAAAACAAGTAATTAATTAAAAGAATTTAATTAAACAAATTGGATGAATGAGAAACTAACAGGTCCCCAAATTCCAGAAATCTCCAGAAATTTGGCACCATGCTGAAAGTGAAAAGTAATTTCATATGCATCCTAAAATATTTGGTAAAAGTTCATTTCAACCATTCAAAACATGATAAGGTAACAAGAATCAAGTTCGGATTCAGTGACTCTTCAACTTAATTGAAAGAGAAATCTCCTTGATGGAGAGAATGAATCTGCAAATCAACAGCTTACCCAGGTGTCTTAGATTCACAGACATTGACAAAATGTCAAAGTGACAATAAAATCATCTTGGCTGTCACATAGGCCCTGAGCTGGCACGGATTTGAGTCATTTAATTGTTACACTGGTAAGCGCTGGGATAAAATCATTGACTCAAAAGCAGTAGATCTAGTCTAAAGAAAGCAATCCAGGAAAACAAGTCAGTGTTTCTCTCCAAGAATACTTTGCAAAGTTCAGTCTCACTGTGCACAAAATGACTTAGACAGTGATTCATTTATATATTTATTCATTCATCTGGGTACTCGTTAAAGGCCAAGAACACAGATTTAAAAGAATATTTCTGCTCCCATAGAATTTATAGTTGAATCACAGATTGTCTATTGACAGCTGAGTATCATATTTTCTTTCCTCTGTATTTTCCACGCATCCGAAGGAAGACTAAATAATGTGATATGTCTGCCAGATCTGGGAGATAACCTAAAACAAATCAAGATTCTTATAATTTTGATAAAGTTTCTAGGCATGTTGTGAGGAGGGGCATGTCAAGATATCTTTTTCAAAATAAAGGACAAGATGCTGTAATTTCCAAACTCACTACTAAGCAAGCGGCACAAGGCTTGATGTTCTTGAGGTATATGTAGGGAGAAAATATTTTAGTGTTCTGAATCATTAATTACATTATGAGAAACAAGAGAAGATTCTAAAGTAGATTCAAAATCAGTAAAATTTGATTTTTATTTAGGCCTTGCTATGGTTTGATTGTATCCCCCAAAAAGCATGTACTGGAATCTTAATCTCCAATACAACAGTGTTGGGATGTGGGGCATAACGGGAAGTATTAAGGTCATGGGGGCTCAAACCTCATGAATGAATTAATGCTGATTATATTGTAATAAAAGGGCTTAAGACTTCAAGTCTCTCTCATTGTCTCTTGTAAGTGTGCATGCACCTGCTCTTTGATATTCTTCAGCCTTTAACCATTGGATGACACAGCAAGGAATCCCTCACCAAATATGGGCCCCTCAATCTTGCACTTCTCAGCCTTCAGAAATATAAACCAAAAAAATTTCTGTTCCTTATAAATTACCAATTCTCAAGTATTCTACTATAGCAGCACAAAACAATGACAGGCCTTATAACCAAGCGATTCACTGTGGTCAAAGTGGCTCTAGCAGATATGGATCATTCTTTCAGGCCACAATAGTAGAATCACAGGGCACACTCTCTCTTCTGTATATGATTATACTACGAATAGCATCCGACATACTACCAGGTCCTGGTTAAGACTAAATTCTGGCCTCAGAGACACTAGGCAATTATGGATACAGAGCTGCCCATCATGAATGGAGCGTCATCTGATCTACAAAGCATAGACTCAGCCACGGCAGTAGAACTTCATCACCAGAGTAGAAATAGTATATGTGATGTTGGGTTTCAGTACATATCAATGGTTGAAGTAAGTTGCATGAACAAATGTTTAGATTCCTGTGGCTTCTAAACCAGCAAAATTGCCATCTCTCCTTCAGTCTATACCTAATGTTATCTGGGGGATTTCCTTATAGTAAATGCACTAATAAAAGAAAAAAAAATAAAAAATAGAGATGAAATTCTGATATCACCCAAAAGTAGTCTACTTCAACTTCACATGCTTGCACTGGAGAAGAGAAACCAATGGGAGAATTTTTAGCTGCACAATTAGTTATCACCTCCCTTTGAAAAGAGAAATAATGAGAGATAAGTTTCCACTTTGATTCATGGCAATAATGAATGTTTGTCTAGATGGCCAGGGAAAAGTGTAAGAACAAGATAGAATACTGATAACAAGAAGCTCTGGGGAAAGATGGATATGAATGGACACCCTCTAATGAGCACTAGTAGATATGAAGATCCTTGTGTCCTATTTTAATTTCTACAAAAGCCACCCCAAAAGGCATACATTGTGGAAACTGTCATCAGGAGAACTCATTCTGAAGGTGTAAGCTGAAATGCTTCCACCTCCACCCCATGCTTGTGAAGGTTATATTGATAGGAAAAATGGAGACAATCCATGAGTTCAACAGCACATATTTCCTCTCACCAAGGTTGATATGACTACTGCCATCACTTAGTGCTAACTTATTGTGGTAATCTGAATAGTGGCTCCCAAATATGCCCTTCTCCTAATCCCCAGAACCTGTAAATATTACCTTATATGACAAAAGAGAATCTGCAGATATGATTAAATTAAGGATCTTGATGTAGGGAGATTACCCTGCATTGTCTGGGTGAACCATTACTAGAATACAGAAGCTCAGAAACCAAACAGTTTTCCTATTTGTCCCTGCAACTGTTGATTTCAATCCTATTATTTTAGACATCTTACTGCACAAAGGAGGGATATTTCCACAACAAAATAATAGTTGTAGTGAAGTTGAAGTTGAATCTGACACCTGACCACTTTAGGTTCCTCAGACCTTTGAGGGTGATTGATGCTGATAGGAGGACAAAGCAATATGTCTGGATCTGAGGAAAATTTCCAAGGTGACTTGAATACTTTTATCACATCGTGGATGTTCATAGAAGATCATAGCAACTAAATATTAGCAGAACTTATAATAATTCAAATTTTCCAGAAGGAAATTTTGGAAACTACTATGTGCATAGTTTTGAATACATATGAACTATTTCCATTTATTATGGAAAAGGGATGCAATACAAGTTCCTATTAAATATCAGGCACTGGCTAATTACTCTATAGAGGTAATATTATTTTGTTCAAAAATACAAATATTGCACCATGTCCTTAGATTTAAATGAAAACCTTGGTTCTGGGATCAGTTTCAACTTTACTGACTATCAGACATTTGTTAATTTATTCACCGTGTCTATTGATTTTCAAGATCTCTGTATTGAAAGGCAACTGAAAAGTCTCCCTTGTTGCCATATATCATCCTTTTGTGCTACCTCAAAATCTAGTCTAGTGCTTGGGTTATAGTAAATCCTCAATATTAATTGGTAAATGAGTTAATGAAAAGATTTCCCCAAACTTTTTGATTGTAGGAAATCCACTCTTCTCTTAAAATTTTGGAAAACTATTGTCAATGATATGTCTGTCGTATTATATAGTGCTGCTGTCCTATTTTGCACAGTCCCCAGGACCTAAGGCAATGCTTTGCATAAAGAGAACTCTCACTGTATGTGGATAAATTGGAAGGGTGGTTCAGATATGAAATCTGATAGCTCAAAAGGATAACATAAGCAGTGATATAGATGTATTACCATAAATAGACATTAGTTCAGTGATTTGCCAAAACTCTAAGACATAACTATTCATTTATAAAAAAAAGAGCATTCCTTCAGAAAAAATCAATATTTTAGCCATGTAAAATACATTATGTCTGTCAATATCTATCTATCTATTAGCATATACCTATCCATCCATATACCTTATGGCAGTAACTGTTTAGGGAATTCAGTATGTTTTATAAAATACTATTCAATGCTTTATTAAAGAGCCTGTTACTGAGATAACCCAGCTAATTTAATTACCCAGAACCTATCACCCTTCATTAAACTGATAAAATTAAATTTCAGGACCTACTAAAATGAGGACCACCCTTGTGCTACACATAAAAATTAAGTCACAACTGGAGTCTCTCTTGTTAATCTTCAATATAACACAAACCTCCAGGGTGAGAACCTTTGCTTCATATTATCTTAGTTTTCTTTCTAAAATGTTGGCGTTTTTTAAAGTATAGGTATCAAAGTTCTTCTCTAGGTACCTAATTATTGGAATATTAATATATTTTCCTACTTGACTTAATATTCTTTTATCTTCAGTAGTCAGAAATACTAAGGTAATGTAATTCTTACTGAAAATAAATTGAACCTAACTCTACAAATGGAGGCACCTGTTCACAATTTATATTTATTAAGGGCTTAAATAGAAAGCATTATGATCAACCTATTTCATTTTCCCTGACCCTTCTTAAGAGTCAAACTCTTTATATTACATGGGGTGCTGACATTACTGCAGATGATTTAGGAATAGTATATACAGAGCATAAGTTTGAAGCTTAAGAAATGATTCAATTCAAGGGAAATAGAAACCAC
>NW_012139636.1:4154972-4164991 GCF_000956105.1 Propithecus coquereli
GGAGGAGGGAGGAGGGGACGGGTATTTGTATACACAAGGAGTGCAATGCGCACTACCTGAAGGATGGACATATTTCAAAACACGGACTTGGGGGGGGGAACCAAGGACAACACACGTAACCTAAACATCTGTACCCCATAATATGCTGAAATAAAAAAAAAATAGAAAAAAAAATTTGTTGCGAAAATCCTTTGCTTTTCTCATAGCCAGGCATACTTTCTTAGTTATGGTTATATTTAGACTATTGGATAGATAACCTAAAATATAAAGGGTTTACCAGATAGAAATATTACTTCTCCCCTTTGAACTGAAATCGTGATGTCAATAGTCCAGGGTTGATACTGCAGCTCTATGAAGTTGTTAAGGAAAGGGTCCTTCCAGTTCATGGCAGCAACGTTAATAGGGTGTGGTCCGCATCAGCTTGACCAAGAAAAGCAGCGTCAGCTTCTGATAATGCCCTTCATTCCAGGCAACAGGATGGAAGACAGGACAAAGGAAGAGGACATCAACAGGTATTTGGCGACGTTTTTTAAAGAAGACTTTCTGTATGCCCTCGTCAAACATTTCCTCTTATAACTCAAGGGCCAGATGTCAGTTGCAAAGCCATACTAAGCTGAAAAAGAAGATGGGGAATATAATCTTTATACCTAGTAACCATGGGATTTGCCAAATTTAGGGGGTTCACTATCTATGGAAGAAGAAGGAATATGAAGGTAATGACTGTTATCTCTGCCACACTTCTCCATTGAAAATTTTTATTTTGCCATCCAACTCTCCTCTTTCATTCATTCTCATCTGACATCCATCCCCACTTCTTCATTGACAATGTTGCTTCACTGAGCACTCCAGTGATCTCTCAATTACCAAACCTATGCATTCTGTCCCTACACAACTAGTTTTCTCAATAGCAGACAAGGTAGTTGATGATTAGCTCCTTCCTGGGAGAATGACTTTTGTCACTCCTCGGATATACACATATTTATTTTCTTTCTCAGGCTCCTATATTGGCTCTTCTTTCTCTCTCCAAACTTTTAATTAAGAAGTACTTCAAGGCTAATCTCTGGGCCCTCAGCTCACTCTACACTGTCTCAAAGTCCCCTCATTCATTTATATTATAGTAAGTATCTCCTACATATCCATAAGTCAAAAACGCCCACATGCACTTCTCTTGAGCTTCAAAACCATATCCAACTACCTCCTTGACGTGAAAACTTGACTGTCTCAGAGACACCTCACACCAAAGCAAACCTCAAACATCCTCCCTTGATCACACTAAACTATCTGAATTAGATTTCCCCATTATGGTTTTCTATGGTTCTGTGTTTTTCTTTTAAATAAGTTATCATAAATAAGTTATCATACTTTTCAAGTATATTGAACAATATACTAATTCGTGTATTTGTTTGATATTTATCATCTTCTCTTCGGCTCTAAACTCGAAAAGCAAGGACTGGTTCTTGCTCACCTGGCTATGCCACAGAGCAAGCACTAGGCCTGGCACGTGGTGTGCCTTGGTAAGTATTTGTTGAATAATAGAATTATTTAACCAGTGAGATAGAGCAAATTTCATGATAAGCATCCACGGAAAGTACACAGGGCACATGTGTCAGAAGAACTATTTAAAGTTCAAACTCAGGAAATTATGCCATAGGAGAAGGAGTGAGAGCACTCAGCAGGACAGGAAAACACCGTCGTAAAAGAAAAATAAATAACCTTTTCCAAAGAATGAAATGGGTCCAATAAAATAACACAGGAAATACATATTGTGAAAAGGGGCTTTTTAAAACATTTGCAAGCTAAGCAGCAAAGTTCTCATAAGTAGACACCATGGGAAGAACAGAGAACGTCCCACGCAACTTGTGTGAGAACAGAGAAGCAGGTAATGAAGACGACTGGATGGGGGCAGCCGCAGAACCAGCCACTCAGAGCAATCTCACCACCTCGCTGTCGGAGGGACTCCGGTGTTCAAAGCTGCAGGACATGCTTGCGAGTTGCCATAAAATTAGTTTCAACTGTTCATAAACTGAAGTTGGAGTTTTTGCATTCTATGATTTTCACGTTCCTGAAAACCATGAAAACAACTTCTTGTTTCAAATCCCAATATGGTAACAATAACTAACATTTATTGGGAACTAACTTTTTTCTGGTCACTGTTCTAAATGCTTCATTTGTATAGATTTATTTAATCTTGATAATAACTTCATGAGCTAAGTAGTAGTATTCTCTCTGTTTTACAGCCAGGAACTGAAACACAAAGAAGTTAAGTATTAATAATTTGCCTTTGGTCACATAGAGAGTAAAAGGAAGAAACTAGATTTGAACAGCAGCAGACCTGATTCCAGTAACTGGCCAATTAATTATATTCTGCTGCTTTTCATTTCAAAGAAAATATTTAAAAATTAGAAATAGAAAAAATACAAATACTGAAAGAGGCTGACAACCTTTCCAGACAAGTAATAAACTGTCAACCACATGTCATTTGCCTGAGTAGTTACATGAGACACACAGTGAAATGTCATCTTCTAACTCCTTAACCCCTCTTTGTATAATAGTAAGTTTAACAAATAACCATTTAAATAAGGCTTAATATTTGAAAAACATCCCAACCAGCCACTAATGAGCATCCATCTAATTAGCATGCCAGAACTTTAAAAACTGTTTAGGGAAATAAAATATATCTTTATGAAACAAGGAGTATGCAAGAGAGCGTACCATACATAGTTAGAGGATAGACTATAGACAGTTATTACGGAAAGAATTAGAGAGATAAGACACTAGCTCAAAAGAAGTATGAGCAGAATTTGAGCCACTTTTAAATATGATATAGATTTAGATATGCCGAGAGAAAGAGGGTGAGGAGGAATACATGAATGATACCAGTGACTGGTTTCATGAATTGAAATAGTCCAAAAAGAAAGTGATCTTTGCTTCTGGAGATGGACATGATGTCAGCTCCATTGGCTGAAAGACACTCCTGACCATAAGAAAATGTTATACCTCTATTAGTGGTTGTATATTTCATTTATATGACCTCAGGTAACAGGTGCCTCTTACCTTTGTTAGCTAGCTTCATCAAAGTGTCTATGACTAAAACATTAATGAGTTTTACTGTTTCCAGTCACCATTAGGCTGACCATATGCTGAGTCTATTTGTTCTTTTCTTTAAACTGCATTTAGCAGAAGAGAATATCAGCAGGGTTCACAGACATGGCTACGGCTGGGCGGAGGACATTGCCTATTGTCTTATCTCCCTCTCACCCCACTCCCATCATTTTACAGTATCTGTTAAGAGGAGATGTTGGCAATATAGGGTTTATAATCATTTTGTGTTCAAATACTCAAAATTTAATGATAATATTTTCTAATGATCTGTGAGATTTACTTAATTTCTATGTGTAATGCTCTTTAATAATTTAGATGTCTAAAAATAGTCCTTCAATTATATTTTGTGAAAAAATTACAAAATTTATGCAACTTGAAATTTGAATTGTGTTTGTCTCCTCTACTGGACAGTGATTTATGAGGACAGGAACCTGGTCACCAATGTAGCCCCAACATGTACTCAAAATGTCAAAGGCTATTAATATTTATTGAATTCGAAATGAACCCAATTAAAGCAAGGCAAGAAAGATCTTAAAACCCTCAACATATTTCTCCTTTCAAAGCTAACAGCAAAATACATAAAAACGAAAGAAATTTCAAACAAAATGAAGGTATATTTAGTGGCGTATATGTCAAGAAGACATAAAAGAACTATCAAAATGTAGAAAGAGCTTGGAAACTGTGATTTAAATTTCTCATTTCACAGAGGAATCAAAAACGCAGAGAGGAAAGCAACTTGCCAAGGAAATACATATATATGTCTGCAAAACAGGTATTACAAATCAAGGCTTCCACGTTCTTGTCTATTCAACATGTCATCAAATGTATGCTGTACTTTGAGCTTCACATAAATTTGATTTTATTCACACCCATTGAGATGGAAGTCGCATATTTCCTCTGCTTTACCTGGGGACCCTGGCTGTATAATTTATATTGTGCCTAGTTGCCTTTGATTTTGAGCTCTGCATATACTGAAATAATTCCATTTATAGATCACCTCACCATTCCACATGACTGCCTTGTTCAAAATAACTTGACCCAGGTATAGATATTACTTTTTCTTTGATTTTCCCAGTCCCTTCTTTTCTCTACCTACTTCTACCCTCCTATCTCCAATTTCTATTTATTTATTTTTATTGATAAATAATAATTATATGCACTTATGAAGGTACATGTGATATTTCAATACATGCATAGGATGTGTAAGGATCAAATCAGGGTAATTAGGATGTCTAGTACCTCAAACATTTATCATTTCTTTGTGTTGGAAATATTTAAAATCTTCTCATGTAGTTATTTTGAAAAATATTAATATAACAAATTATTGTTAACTATAGTCACCCTACTATGTATGCTATTAAACGTTAGAACTTATTCCTTCTATCTAACTGTAATGTTTTACCCATTAACTAACCTCTCTTCCTCCTCCTCCCCTCACAGCCACTGGTAATCAACATTCTACACTCTACATCCATTAGATCAACTATTTTAATTCCCACATATGAGTGAGGACATGAGATATATCTTTCTGTACCTGGCTTGTTTCACTTAACATAATGAACTCCAGTCCCATTTATGTTGCTGCAAATGACAGGATTTCATTATTTTTTATGGATGAATAGTGAATATATCATATTTCTTTATCCATTCATCTGTTGGTGGACACTGAGGTTGATTCTCTATCTTGGCTACTGTGAATAATGCAGTAATAAGCATGGGGATGCAGGTATTTCTTTGATATGCTGATTTACTTTCCTTTGGATAAATATTTAACAAGTAGTGGGATTGCTGAATTATATGGTAGTTTTATTTATAGTTTTTTGCGACACTTTCACACTGTTTTGCATGACGATTGTACTAAGTTACATTTCCACCAACAGTGTCTAAGGGTTTCCTTTGCTTCACATCCTTGCCAGCATTTATTTTTTGTCTTTTCAATAATAGTCATTCTAACTAGGGGAAGATGACATCTCATGGTATTTAACTTGCATTTCTCTGAGGTTTAATGAAATTGAGCATTTGTTCATGTACCTGTTTGCCATTTGTATGTCTTCATTTGAGAAATGTCTACTCAGATCCTTTGTCTACTTTTTAATGGGATTATTTGGTTTTGGTTGTTGGGTCATTAGAGTGCCTTGTGTAGTCAGGATAGTAGTCCCTTGTCAGATGAATAGTTTGCAAATATTTTCTCCCATTCTATAGGTTGCATCTTCACTCTATTGATTGTTTCCATTGTTGTATAGAAGCTTTTTAGTTTAATGTAGCCCTATTTGTTTATGTTGCCTATGCTTTTGAAGCCTTAGCCATAAAATCATCAATTAGACCAATGTCCTTAACCATTTACCCTGTGTTTTTTTTTCTATTAGGTTGATAGTTTTGAGTATTATATTTGAATCTTTAATTTATTTTGAGTTGATTTTTTTATCTGTTGAGAGATAAGGGTCTAATTTCATTTTTCTGCATATAGGTATCCACTTTCCCAGCACCTTTTATTGAAGGGAGTATTTTTTCCCCAATGTATCCTCTTGACACCTTTGTAAAAAATCAGTTAACTATAAATAGGTGGATTTATTTCTGGGTTCTCTATTCTGTTCCATTGGTCTTTGTTTTTATAACAACACTAAATAAGTTTTAGTTTATTATGAATGGGTATTGTCAAATAATTTTTCTACATCTATTGATATGTTTTTCTTCTGTTATAGTCCATTAAGTTTGTAAGACGCATTAATTGATTTTCAAATATTGAACTAAATTGAATTCCTGGGATAAATCTCATTTGATCCTGTGATGTAATTCCTTTTATATAGTGTTGGATTTGATTTGCTAATATTTTCTTTCAATTTACATGTCTGTGTTTATGAGAATGTGTATGTATAGTACTCTTTTCTTATAATGTCTTGATCTAGTCTTGGTGTCAGAAGAATGTAGACTTCAAAAAAAAATTAGTCAGAAAATATCTTCTTATTCTGGATGATTTTTTTTTTTTAGAATTGATATTATTTCTCCTATAAATATTGAGTAGATTTCACCCATGAAAGCATTTGGGCTTAGAATTCTCCCAGCTAAGGTCGTGAACATTTAATTTAATTTATTTAATATATAGAGAAGCTATGGTAAGCAGAATAGTGATCTCACTAAGATGTCCACGTCCTAATTCCCTAAACCTATGATTATGTTACATTACATAATGAAGTACAATCATGATAGCAGTTATTAGCCAGCTGATTTTATTATAAGACAGGAAGTTCATTCAGGATTTTCTGGACAGGCCCAATGTAATCATATGCTTCCTTAAATGTAGAGTAGAAAGATAGAAAAGCCAGTATCAAAGTGATGCTATTCAAGAATGATTCAACTTGTCGTTCCTGGCTTTGAAGATAAATGAAGAGCTCATGAGCCAAGTAATTCAGGTGCTCTATAGAAAATGGAAAAGACAATGAAAAGATTTCTTCCTTAGTACCTCCAGAAGAAAGGTAGCTCTGGTGCCATCTTGATTTTAGCCCAATGAGACCTATTTTACATATCTGACCTATAGAATGTGAGTTTTTGTATTAAGTCACTAGGTTTGTGACAATTGTTACACCAGCAATAGGAAATTAATATGAGTTCTTTATATTTTCAATTTATTCTTGCATTCCTCATGGTAATTGTGTTTTTCCATCAATTGTTCATCTACATTGTCAAACGTATTGGCATAAATCTGTTTATATAACATTTATTTATTAATTTTTATTCACTATAGATATGACATAGTGTCCCGGCTTCATTCTCTATATTGGTAACTTTTGTTCTCCCTTTTATTACTTGAATTGTGTACCTAGAGTTTTCATTATTTTGGAGAATTACCTTAATTTTATTAATTTTTGTATAGTATTACTTTTTTTCTATTGCATTTTTCCTGCTCTTCATTAGTCCTTTTCTTTATTTTACTTGAGTTTAAATTGCTATTTGTTTCTGTATTTTCCAAAGATAAAAGTTTATATCTTTGATATTAGATTATTATTCTTTCTCATATAAGAAGTTAAAGCTGTATACTTTCCTATAAAGCATTGTTTTAGATTCATTGTCTAACTAACTGAAATAGGAGAGTTAAAGTTTCCAACTATAATTATGAATTAGTATACACCTCTCTTTAGTTCTGACAGTTTTTGCTCACTACCTTTGATAGTCCTTTATTATGTTCATATATATTTATAATTATTATATGTTTAAGATATATTGATCCTTTTATCATTACAAAATGTCTCTTTTTTCTCCCACAGTAATCTTGTCTTGAAGTTGATTTTGTCTGATATTAATATAGTTATCTGACTTTCTTCAGCTTACTATTCTTTGCATGATATATCTCTTTCCATCCTTTTACTTCAATCTTTTTGTATTTTTGTTTCTAAAATGCATCTCTTATAGACAGTATAAAATCTTTCCTTCCTTTTTTATTCAGCTCAACAGTCTTTCCCTGTCATAATTATGAATCTGATTTTATTTAGGTCTTTCAACTGCTATTGTTTATTTGTCTAATCTTATATTTTTGTTTTATGTGTCCTAACTTTTCTGTCTTCTTTTGAGTTAGTCAAACATTTTTTTGGGTATTCCATTTTAATCACTCTAGTAGATTTCCAGTTATACTATTATTGTGTTTTTTAAGTAGTTACTCCAGGAATTACAATGTGCATTGTTATTAATAACTTATCCTAATTAAGTGTCTTCAATTAGGCAAGGACTGTATAAATTTCTGTGTATATCTAATTTATTTCTGTAAATTTCTTGAGGTCTGTCTAAAATAGAGTTGGTCTTAAAGAACTGTATTCAAAAATATGAAGTTAAACCCAATCTGAGTTTATGTATATATAAGATATAATAAATTTCAGTAGTTAACAATGATAAATTACAAAACTCAGAGAAACTATCCATAGCTTTGTTATTTTAGCAACTGTCAAATACATTCAAAATTCAAATATTAGAATTAGTACAGAGTACTGGATACATACCCCACCAGTAGCTTTGCCCAGAAACTCTATATTTAACAAAAATAAAAGCAAAACAAAAAAACACTTTCATAACCAATGCAATGAGCAGCATAGATCAACATTAACATTCTAATAAGACAATTATAGTCTATTACTAAGTAGGAATTTGAAAATAATGTACAACAGATGGTTATGAATAAATACTTGATAATTTTTGAATTACTAAAATACTAACCATTGTAATATATTTCTTTTTAGATTAAAAGAAGAAAACAACCTCATGTGTTTTCTGCAAATCATTTGATTCTTTCTTTATTATTTTTTCTAAGAGTATAAACATGCAAATATTTGAATCATTTTCATTCTTACATACATATTAATTTATTATTTACTTGTACAAATATAATTATGCAATTACTTAATTTATTAATATAAAACTTTACTCAAAATGTCTTTATATTTTATCCTCTTTATTCTAGCAATCATGGAAATATAAGCATTCTAGTTTAACTTTCAACAACTCAGAACACTCTAATTTATGCTAATCTTGATTGAAAACCTAAATTTATGTTCATTTGAAAAGTCCTGGCTTTACTAAAGAATAATTACAGGCTTAAAAAGGAAGAGAAAAAGCCATTGTTTCGTATTCTCAAATGTATTAAACAACTATTGGTCATAAAAAGGAGAATTTAATGAGCTAATACAGGTGACATTGTCACCACTTGGACAGGTTCTATTGCCCACTACACAGAAGAAGGCTGATACACTGAGACAGCAGGGATTGCAGTGGAGAAAGAGTTTATTTACTGCAGGGCAGCTGAGTGAGGAGACAGGAGACATTTCTCAAATTCGCCTCTCCGAGAATTTGGAGGTTAGAGCTTTTTAAGGATGGTCTGGTGGAGAAGAGGCTAGGGAATCAGTACTGCCGATTGGTTGAGTTGGGGGTGAAATCACAGAGGTGTAGAAATTGGCTTTGTGAGCTGAGTCAGTTCCCCACCAGGGGTGGCTGGTGGGAGTTGCAGAGGTGTTACGAGACTGTGGGCCACTGGTCTGCTTGGGTCAGTTGGTCCACCAGAACGCAGGGTCTGGAAGATATCTCAAAGACCAGCCTTAGGTTTCACAAGGGCAATATTATCTCTGGGAGCAATTAAGAAAGCTATGAATCTTATGACCATAGTTACATGACTCCTGAGTAGTAAGCAATTATAGGGAAGCAAGCTAGGGAGCAATGACTGTTTTTCTTTTTTAAATATGACTATACCTTTGTAGAGTTCAGGTCCCTACCATAGTTCCCATCTTGTGGCCCTTTATTAATTTTATAAAGGATGGTTTCCAAATCACGTCTTTAAAAGACATAAATTTAAAATACTATGTTCAGTCGTCATTCCAAATAAAACAAATGGGTTATTCCCTTTGTTTTGTGTGGCTGTTAGCTTAGTTTTTACATGTATCTTTTGAGATCTGCAGGCAGTTTTTGCTAACCTGGTTTTATAGATGAGGAAACTGAGAAATACACAATCATACAATTAATAATTTGTTGAGTTAGGTTCAATTACAGATATTTTGACTCGAGTCCATTGTTTTTTAACTGACTCACACAGCTTTAACTAAAATATAAATTCTCTTGATTTTGACTTTAATCTCACTCAATAAATTGAAGAAGTTCCTTTTAGAATCTGAAAGCAGCAACAATCTCATTAACTAACTCTGCAAGACAGAAAAGTTCCTGGGTAGTTTTCATGCTGATCAGGAACACGTCGACCAAAATAAAACCCATCAAAAACCAAAGGAGGAAAAATAGAAAGAAATAAGAATAGACAAGAGCCAAAAGAAAAGGAGCCCTACCTGGGAAGAGTTTTGAAGATCAAGTTCAATGCTGGTGGGAAGTTGGTGGTACACAGGAATGATACAATTGGTGTTGCCCAGCCAGTGTCTCTGTTCTTAAGTTAA
>NW_012139636.1:4167681-4168976 GCF_000956105.1 Propithecus coquereli
GAAAGCTTTTCAAAAGAAGATAGACTAATGGCCAATAAACATAAAAAACACTCAATGTCACTAATCATCAGGGAAATGAAAATCAAAACCACAATGAGATATCACCTAACCCCAGCGAGAATGGCTTTTATCAAAAAGTCCCCCAAACAAGAGATGCTAGCATGGATACAGAGTGATAGGAGCACTCATACACTGTTGGTGTGACTGCAAACTAGTGCAACCTCTATGGAATAGTATGGAGATTCCTCAAAGAACTGAAAGTAGACCTACCATGTGATCCAACAATCCCATTGCTGGGCATCTACCCAAAGGAAAAAAATACATTCTATAAAAAAGACACTTGCACTAGAATGTTTATTGCAGCACAATTTACAATTGCAAAGATGTGGAGTCAACCCAAGTGCCCATCAATTCATGAGTGTATTGATAAAATGTGGTATATGTACACCATGGAGTACTACTCAGCCATAAAAAAGAATTAATACCTTTGCAGTAACAATCTGGATGAAACTGGAGATCATTCCCCTAAGTGAAGTATGGCAAGAATGGCAAAAACAAATACCACATATACTCGCTATTACATCAGAACTAATCTAGCAGCACTCATGTGCACAAATGGAAGTAAAGCTCAATAGAAATCATGCAGGTGGGAGCAGGGAAGAGGGGATGGGTGTAATCATACCTAATGGGTATGATATACACTATCTAGGAGATGGGCACACTTAAAACTTTGACTCAAGCAGTACAAAACAATCCTTGTAACCGAAACATTTGTACCCTTGTAATATTCTGAAATTTAAAAAAAAAGGAAAAAAAATAAAATAAGAAGATATTGCTTTATACTTCTTAAGCTGGCAAATTTTAAAAAGCTGGATGTGTCAAGTTGGTGTTGAAATATAAGTGGATGTTGGAATATAAGAACTCTCCTCATTACTGGTGGAATTCAAGTATGGTGTAGCATTTTGGATAACTATGGGTCAATATTAAGTCAATTTAAATATTTGTTTACACTGGAGCATATATCCCAGAGAAATCCTCACCTAGGCCCTTCAGGGCACTTGGGGTAGATATTAACCACAGTTTCATTTGTGGGGGATGGAGTTTTGGAAGCAACAACATTGTCTGTCACTGGGGAAGTATATTTCTAAAATGTGATAAACACACCGTAGAAGATAATGCATCAGGGGACTAGCTAGACAGTCATCATATAGACATAGACAGAGCTAAAGAAGGAAACAATGTGGAAACAAAATAATGATAATAATAAGGAAGAGATAAAACCTTTAAGGTAATAC
>NW_012139636.1:4179336-4180396 GCF_000956105.1 Propithecus coquereli
ATTATAAAGTACTTGAACTTTGAAAATAGAGTTTTAAGAAAATACCACTTTTACTAAAACAAGGTACTTTTTCAGGTTTTATCATACTTTGGTTTGACATCAATTGATTATGAGAAAAGCCATGAAAAAGTGACAACAAATTCTATTTCCAAAATTACCTTGAGAGTTTTGTTTTAAAATTGAGGGCGGCAGAAAGAAGGTTCCTCTCTGGATTAAGTGGCTATGATTATATCTAAGGTGACCCTGATTTCACTGTCAAATTTTATTCATCTTAAAATTGAAAGATGTTCTTTGTCTTCAGGAACAATTTACAGTTTATCCGGGGTAAAGTTTATAAAAAAAAAACTAACAGTGAAAAATCTAAAAATGGAAAAATAAAGCAAAACAAAATACTGGTAAGAGTGATAAAACTATATGGATGAAGTGGGTAGGCTTATCATTTACCACTCAATTATCAAGAGGTTTATGCAGAGATGTGAAGCATTCTTATTTCTACAAGTATAATATTTTTATAACTTCAAGTCCCCTTAGTTTTTTGCTTATTCTGACAATGAATAAAACAAATTATCTTAGTCTTTATAGGTCCTGTACCTCAGGTACAGAGCAAGAGCCTCGTAAGTTGAATCAGCTCCTTAAGGACACCTAGGGGTTAAGAAAGCAGCTTGCCATGGTGATCCAGCCATTGTAGATAGAACTGGTACATGAGCAATGATTCATCTGAGACCCTCAGTGTTCACGATGCCACCCTAGAAATACAGTGGGATTCAGTGATGGTGATGATGATGATGATGATGATGATATTTTGAGATGAGACATAAGAAATGATGTAACTCAAGAATTGTCACCTTATCCAGCACCACAGGACTTCAGCATTATGGCATAAAGTGTTGAACCAAGGAGTTCAGCTTTCAAGCTTAATAAAAATGTAGGTCATATTTGTCAAATAAAACAAGATAAAAGGTTTTATCACTATCAATGGGCTGATCTCCAACCACTAGTACTGAATTCATGTGCTCACTAATGTTTCTCTTTTTCATCAATTTTGTGTGTGTTCTTTTTC
>NW_012139636.1:4180446-4182630 GCF_000956105.1 Propithecus coquereli
CATTTTTCTCTCTCTAGTTATATTCTGAAATAAATAAGTAAATTACTGACTTCAAATTCCCTGCCTCCTTGTTTACTGTATTATAGACTTAAAATGCTTTTTTCCTACTTTTATAAATTGACGAGCTTTTTAATGAATCAATACTTTTACATATTACTGATCTGAGGGACTACTTATAATGTGTAGGTACATGTTATTTTGCAATCTCTCATTTTTCTCTCTCTAGTTATATTCTAAAATAAATAAGTAAATTACTGACTTCAAATTCCCTGCCTCATTGTTTACTGTATTGTAGACTTAAAATGCTTTTCACTGCACAGATACATATTTAAGGATCCAGAAAAAAGTTTTGCTTATAGTGAAAATTTTTCAATTGGAATATAGTTGTCTCTGTTTCTCTGTTTTAACAGTAGGTAAAATGACATTCTGGCTCAAGGGTACATTTCATCATTCATTTCCAATGCCTTATTAGCCATGAGAACTTCATTTTCTCAGCTTACATCTTTTCTTTGTCCCTCTTCCCCTCCAACCTCTCTAACTGCCACCAAGACCAGGAAATTTCCAGGTTTTAAGTTATTTTATCACTATCTTCCTTAGCTTAAACTTTCCATGAATTTATTTTCATTTTCATTTTTCCTTTTTTCCTGTATAATAAGCACCATTTGAAGTCACCATAATTCTGCATTCTAGTACTCATAAATGATTTAAGAGTTGGAATTCATTTTTTTCTCCTTTAATAAATTTTAGGAAGAAAGAGAATATGATGTACAAACAGCATTCATCCACATAATAAATTATCAATTCACACATATTTGAAAAATCTTCTATTTCCTAGCAAAACAAATGTGTACATTCACACCCATCATAGAGAGTAACACACAACTGTGTTTCCCATGAAAGGATCTTTATGTCCTTTACAGGATTTATGAAGAAAAGTCCTTTTGAACACCACTGAATGATGCCATCTGTGGGTGGAAGTGCAACAGGTATTCAGCACCGCATCACAGAGGAAGGGCATTCAGACCTATAGTTCAGAAGTGTCACGTATCCCTGGATAATTAGAATGAATTTGTATAAACTTTTTAAACCCAGTAACACATATTTATTCTAAAATACAAATATGATGCAAGAGAAATTATTCATCATATCACCACCCAGACATATTCAATTTTATTGTGTGTTATCTTACACAAAATGCTTAGTGTAATTAGTATTGTGTACCAAAATATTAGTGTAAAATTTTAGGTCAAAAAGATCCAGTATTTTTTAGTCTAGACCCTCTCTGCCTTTACGAGGTTACCCCAGGATCCCAGGGTGGCCATGACTACATCAGGGGAAAGCTTTGCCCTAGAGGCCATTACCAAGCTGGCATAAACAAAAAGCTGAAGCTTGGGCGATATAATTGCTTTTAATTAGCTCTGACCTCCTCTCAGACAAAATGAGGATACTGCCTGCCATAACATAATCATATAATATTTTAGGAAAGATATGTCAATGCTCAATAATTATTAGAAAGGTTTATCTCCCATATTTTACTGCAAATTCTGTATCTGATACTTATCAAAGCTATGCCTTCTTCAAGACTCAGCCCAGGCTGGACTTGGTGGCTCATACCTATAATTTCGGTACTTTGGGAGGCCAAAGAGGGAGTATCGTTTGAGCCCAGCAGTTCGAGACCAGCATGACCAAGTTAGTGAGACCCGTTTCTACAACAACAACAAAAAATTAAAAATAGCTGGGTGTGGTGGTGCATGCCTGTAGTTCCAGCTACTTGGGAGGCTGGGGCAGGAGGATTGCTTGAGCCCCCCAGTTTTCCAGACTGCAGTGAGCTATGATCCCACCTCTGCACTTCAGCCTGAGTGATAGAGCAGGATCCTGTCTTTGAAAAAAAAAAAAAAAAAAACCAGCTCACTCTTTTTTCTCTACATGAAACGATTTTAGTTTTTTCCAATTCTCATAAATTTCTCCATGCCTGATTCTTATTCTTATACACTGTTCAATGTTTATTCAATTATTAATTGTCACCTTCCTTCTCCTAATCCTTGTGTTGCCTTGAATTTTAATTTACTTCATGAATTGTTATTTAACTGGGTAGAACTTCATTTTGCCTCCAAAAATGCTCTATATCAATAACAAAAATAGTGTGTTATATTTGTTTGTTGTTGTTTATTTCAGCATATTACT
>NW_012139636.1:4182680-4184046 GCF_000956105.1 Propithecus coquereli
GACCTGGGTAATTTGTATTCTCTTTCTCAAAAATACCAATAGTGGAATATTAACTGCCATTTTCAGGTAAGAGAGAGTCTAAGATATAAAGTGATCTGCAAGGATCTAACAAAGCTGGAAGGCAATCCCACACACATCATGTATTTCAAAGATTGTATTCGTTTTGCTTCATTTATCTAATATTTTCAAAGATATTTTCTAGGGACTCATATTCAGATTTTAGCAAATATAGGGAAAAACAAGATTTTATTACTTCGGGGCTTCCTAGAACATTTAATTCCCCAGTATCAACAGTTTATAGCATTTTTCAAAGGAAAAACAGCACCATACACACACATACAGCTGAACTTATTTGATGTAACAGGAAAAAAAAGCCATATATTTTTCTTTGCCCCCATTACCATTCAAACTCTCTTGATATTGTTTTTCCTTTGCCTTTAGATGAAATCTTAATTGGGTCTCATTGCTCACGTCCTATCTTGGGAAATTAAAAGCATCAGGTCAGTTATAGTCACAAGAATGGTCTCAGTTCAGTTATTAATTAATCAAGTATAATAATCAAAATAATCCCAACTTCTCTTAAACTGAGGCTCTTTCCTGCCCTCAGTGTGGTCCTGCTTTGGGCTGGGACCCTGTGGCTTGCTTCTGCACCCTTTTTTCCACTTTTTGTGTTACCCAACATCTTTGGTTTAGGAGAAGAGAATAGGAAGGACAGTTAAAGGGAGCAGGAATCTTTGTAATGTCTTGGTGAGAGGATAGTAGCTACCACCCTGGACCAGGTATTATAAATATCCCTGAAGGATTATGCTAGTCTTACCTCTACTTCTTTCTTCCACTTTCTATTCTCAACACACCAGCTAGGGTGATCCATTTCAAACATAATCATGCCACTCACCTGCACAAAATCTTCTAATTGCTCCCCATTCACTGAGTATAAAAGCCAAAATCTTTGCAAATCCCTATACAATCTGGGTGCTCCCACCTCTCTCACCTCATCTTCTACAACCTCAGCTTCTATCTCTTTACCCTCTGCAAACTCCACCGCCCTCAATGTTCTTCCTTAAACACACAATATCAGGAATAACCAAAACAGGGCCTTGGACACTTATCAGTAAGAATTTGTACCTCTCAAATCACAGTCCTGTCCCCACTACCACAGCCAGCCTCTCACCCTTAGATTTTTTGATCCACTCTTCCCAAGCTCCCCAGGACACATTAATCTTTTGGACTGGATTTATTTCAAACTTCTCTCTCATTATGCCTAAAATGAAAGGGGTACAATCCCTACTCATCCCTCATGCTGGGGTGAGGGATAATTCAAGTAGTACAATATTTGAATTAATATTTTCTTTATTTTCCCAGCTTT
>NW_012139636.1:4196215-4197520 GCF_000956105.1 Propithecus coquereli
GCATTGGACTGTATATCTGGAAAAGTGAATTTTACTGCACTTCAATTATGCCTTAATAAACCTAACTCTGAAAACCATAATATCAAAATATATATATACATACTTTAATGACTTTTGTGTCTGCATCCATACATGTCTTCCAACATCAATTTTACTAATTTCATGAAATTCTATGTATTTTGCAATATTGGGAATATCACATTTAAATCCACTTCTACTATGTTTGCAATGCATTGGTAGATTTTTACAACATCCGTGGAGCATCATGTGTGAGAACCATACTAATAATTATTGGTGAGATAATCAACAAGGATAAATGTTTGGTAGGTTTGAAATACACAGCTACAACTCAGATGTCCAGAAATATGACTTTCTCAGTTTTTAGTAAGTGAATGTAAGTCATGTTCTATTTTATTGACAACAGCAGAAAACTCATAGTGAAGCCATTCAGGGGAATTCAATAATTCCAAATTCAGTTTACAGACATTTTTGTAAAAATATTAATCAAGCTTAAGATATTTCTTGTCCCTTTCTATTACCTGCCCCCCAAAGGTGATCTATTTTCTTGAAATTTATGAAATTTATGAAATTAATTTTTCTCCCTCAAAAGGAAGAAGGAAGAGAGTAAGGAATTTATATTGTTCTGATATCAGTTTTGATGCCATCTGATGATGTTCCTTCTGACCTCTGCTGCCTTATATTTTATTCCATTGGAGAATTCTGTGGTGGTTTCAGTCAAACGGTAATACATCATCTAGTGTTTGATTCTGCACTGGTGACGGTTCCTGATGTCCATGTTCCTGTATTGCAAGTGAGATCCGTGTCCTCTGTGTCCTCTTAATCCCTCCCTGTCCTGGACCATGCTCCTCCTCAGTGCTTCCAAGGGCCCCATGTTTTCAGAAGCTTGAAAATTTTTGGTTACACTTCCCTATACAAAGTCAAGGTATACAGAAATTCTTCAAATTCTTCAAAACTATTCTACACCTAGACACACTAGATGGGAGTGTACCACCAAGATATCATGTTGCTCTGGTGAATATCAAGATTACAGACAGGCTTGCAGTCTTCTTAATAACAGATGGAAAACATTAACAATCCTCACTCACTGGTTTATCCTGGAAGGAGCAGGCCTGACAGCCCATTCTTTGGTATCCATCTACTCGCAATCATAATTCTTTTATCATAGATAATGATTGGAAAGGTCAAAACTAGAGTTTTCGGACCTGGGGGGGAGGGAGGGTAAGGGCATCATACGTAACCTAATCATCTGTACCCCCATAACATGCTGAAATAAAAAAAATAAAT
>NW_012139636.1:4208785-4210337 GCF_000956105.1 Propithecus coquereli
TCAATTCCCAGCTCTGCCTCATCTTCCCTCACAGGCATGTTGATACCTATTGTCATATCTCATGGTAGCAACGCCTTCAGTTTACCTAGCCTGCCACCAATATAATTATAAGCTGAGAACAAGTTTAACAGCAGGTGCAAATAAAAACCACAAAGACATATCACTTAACTCCAGTGAGAATGGCTTTTATCAAAAAGTCCCAAAACAACAAATTTTGGTGTGGATGCAAAGAGACAGGAACCCTCATATACTGCTGGTGGGACTGCAAACTAGTACAACCTCTATGGAAAGTAATATGGAGATACCTTAAAGAGCTAAAAGCAGAACTACCATTTAATCCAGCAATCCCATTACTGGGAATCTACCCAAAGGAAAAAAAAGGCATTCTATAATAAATACATCCGCACTCGAATGTTTATAGCAGCATAGTTCACAATTGCAAAGACGTGGAAACAACTCAAGTGTCCATAAATACATGAATGGATTAAAAAAATGTGGTATATGTATACCATGGAGTTCTACTCAGTCACAAAAAACAGTGGTGAATGAGCACCTCTTGTATTATTCTGGATAGAGCTGGAACCCATTCTCCTAAATGAAGTAACACAAGCGTGGAAAAACAATCAACACATGTACTCACCATCAAATTGGTACTAATTGATCAACACTTATGTGCACATACGGTAGTAACATTCATCGGGTGTTGGGCAGTCGGGGATGAGTATACTCATACCCAATGGGTGCGATGTGCACTATCTGGGGAATGGGCACACTTGTAACTGCGACTTGGGCAGGGCAAAGGCAATATATGTAACCTAAATGTTTATACCCCCATAATATTCTGAAGTTAAGAAAAAAAGTTTAACAGCTGTGCTTTGTGTAGTAGTGCCCTTGTACTTTCCAGGAAACACAAGTACATTTGGTGTCTGCTTCCTAGACAAATGGCTCATAACCATTTCCACACACATGGACTCATCCGGAAAATTTTTTTCAAAAAGGCAATGTGTGGATGCCCCCCCAACCTCAACCCTCTCCCCAACCAACATTCTAATTTAACTACTCTGGGATGAGTTCTGAACATGGGTATTTTTAAAAATTTCCTTAGGCGATTTAATTGTAGCCAGAATCTCCATCATAGACGATTTCCCAGCCTTCCCTTATGTCTCTGCAGCTCCCACCTCATCCTTCTACTCATGCAAAGAACCAATTTCTTCGCACGTTGTAACTGGTAGATTTGTTGACTTTTCAACAAAGATATCCTTGCAACAGTATCTTCCTAACATTTCTTCAGGCTTTCAGGCTTAGAGATGCCTTTTTCTTTTTTTATAGTTATTTTGGTATTCAATGAGAATTCTGAAAACAATGGGGAGGGATAGATTTAAACAACTGGATTAAGTTTTGAATCAGAAACAAGTCTCAATATATAATTGTCATCAAACAATTACTATTTGATACTACTTTTAGAGTTCTGATGTAGACACTGATTCCCATGTGTTATTTATGTCAATGACTAAACATCCAAAGATTAATTTAGATATAAAAAATTAAAATG
>NW_012139636.1:4212404-4219957 GCF_000956105.1 Propithecus coquereli
AAATTTATAAGTCAAAGTAAGAAGCTGTTAAACAAAATATATTTTACCATACATTCGTAATGACATAATAGCAAATATATGTATAGCTATAGTACTTACATGACAAAAATCAGTGATACTAATCATTACTGCACTTGTCTTGGTGTTAGAGGATAGGTGTTATGATGTTATAAAATGCTTACATGATATATGAAGGATTACATATTTTGTATTAGCTATGACTGTATAACGAATTACCATAAACTTAGCAGCACAAAACAACACAAATTTATTATCTCACATTTTCTGTGTGGGTCAGAAGTCTAGATGCTAGTTAACTGAGTCCTCTGCTCTGAGTCTCATCAGGTTTAAATTGAAGCATTGGCCATGACTGCAGTGTCTTCTGAGGTTCATGGGCCTCCTCTAATCTCAGGAGTATTGGCACAATTCAGCACCTGTGGTTTTCAGTCTAAGGTTTCCCTTTCTTGCTGACTCTTAATCCTGAGCCATTCTCTAGCTCCCAGAGTGTGCCTGCATCCCTATCCATATACACAAAGTGTATATACCAGGAGACTAGAATACAGCAAAATGTTTTAAAATAAGTGACTAAATATTACATTAGTGTTAGAAAAAACACACTTTTTTGGATACTTTATGTAAATAAGAATGTTGATAAAATTCTCAAAGTTTGAGGAAGAGTAATCTTTGATAAGAGTGTCTCCAAGATGTCCCAATAAGTAAATGTCATTGAAAGTAAGGTATCAAAATATAAATTCATGGAGAAGAAATACATCTATATATCTTACTCTGATTTTAAGAAATGGACTCTCCCCATGAGTAAATTCTCACTTTCTATGTGCTTTAATTAATTCTTGTGCTAAGCCTACAATAATAGACCCTAAACATTACTTTTCATGCCTATATTTCGCATTTTGGTACAATATTGCCTACATAATTATTCTAAAACCCAATTTTTGCTTTTATATAAAATAAAATTGATCTGCATTTTTCCAGCAAGCAAGGTAAGCCAGCAAGATTGACCTGAAAGATCAAGTCTAGTAAATATGCAATCATTCTCACATTGGATGTTTTAAAATTAATTTTATAACTGCTCCTAGGATTAATAGAGAAAAAATTTAACATATCATTCTATTGCCTTCCTCATTTGAATTTTTACCACATCAAAGAGCTGTGTTGAATTAAAACAAACAAACAAAAAACCATTCAGATGAGAGCTGATGTGTCCACACAGGTACAACATATTAGTTGGCTGATTGATGGAGGATATTTACCAGTTGATGGGCTACACTTTGATATTTGTAACTTTTAATTCAGCCTGAGTAGGTGCAACTCTTCCAAAATAGACTATGATATTATAGACACTAAAGCTGTCAGATTTTGATGAAAAGAAAATGTGGCCTCCGCTGTCGGCCTATTAATGGCTTTGCTCTATACTTGATGTCTTATACTTCTCTCCACTATTTCATTTAATAATGCACAAAACGAGTGTGATAATAAATGCACATCCTTCTGGAGCTCAGTGCAGGAGGCACCAAAAGAACAGCTATTTATAAACACCTTTGTTCCTCCCAAGCAAAGGTTGGAGCCAGTTTATAGCAAAATTTCACCTACAGCTCTCAAATGTAAGCTGGAGGTCAGCAACAGAGAACACAGTGGCCATGACAACTAAAAGATCTATTAAACATCTATGTGCATGTCTGAAAAGATTATAGAGCTATCCTTTTCTCACCTGGACTCCGTGGTTGAAAATGTTGAGCTGGGGTTATCAGTCTCTCATTACAAAACTCACCAAATAGAAAAGCTAAGATTGAAAGTCATTAGGTTATCTTTGTTCTATGAATATTCCTTATGATTTTATGCTTGAAGCTGATTTTTAATTGAATAAATGTTGTTTCATCTTATTGCAATTATTGAAGATTGCTCAATTTTGTATTCTAAAGACTGACATATAGATAAACGTGTTTTTACACTGCAACTATGTATGCCACTTATTTGCATTTACACTATTTTTTCTTGAAGTTGACAGAATAGAAAAAGTCTTCAAAATGGAATATGTGGAGATGAAGCATAAATGGTATTGCCTGAGTTTTTGAAGATGCTATTTATGTCAAAGTCACTATTATATTTCAGTTTATAAGGTAAAAGTCAAGCCATTTAGGGAGGTTATTTCTTAGAACCCACAATTTATCCAGCCTGACCAGTAGTTTAACAACTCTGCAGAAGCTAATTAGAAGTTAAGAAAAAATAGAAAGTCTTTCAATAGCTTTTTTTAAATTTCCATCCTTCTTTTACAATTTGACAACTGAATGTCAAGGAAAAGAAAATTTGCATGAATTAGTTGGTGCAGACTTATCTCTACAGAACTGAGAACGGAATGTTTTCTAGCTAATCATCAGTTTTATATCATTATTCTAACACTAATCAGAAATTAACAAGAATCTATCTAGAACTTAAAAAAATGAACTAGAAAAAAATCAAACAACCCCATCCACAAATGGGCAAAGGACATGAACAGAAACTTTTCAAAAGAAGACAGAATAATGGCCAGCAAACATAAAAAAATGCTCAACATCTCTAATCATTAGGGAAATGCAAATCAAAACCACAATGAGATATCACCTAACCCCAGTGAGATTGGCCTTTATCAAAAAATCCCAAAACAACAAACGCTGGGGAGGATGTGGAGAGATAGGAACACTCTTACACTGCTGGTGGGACTGCAAATTAGTGCAACCTCCATGGAAAAGAATTTGGAGATACCTCAAAGAGTTAAAAGTAGAAATACCATTTGATCTAGCAATAGCACTATTAGACATCTACCCAAAAGAACAAAATACATTCTATAATAAAGACATCTGCACCCAAATGTTTATGGCAGCACAATTCACTATTGCAAGGATGTGGAAAGGACCCAAGTGCCTGTCAATTCATGAGTGGATTAATAAAATTTGGTATATGTATACAATGGCATATTACTCAATTATAAGAAATGATGGTGATCTAGCACCTCTTATGTTTTCCTAGATAGAACTTGAGCACATCCTCCAAAATGAGGTATCACAAGAATGGAAGAATAGGATCCACATGTACTCACCATCAAATTGGCACTAACTGATCAACACTGTGGTGCTCACACGGTAGTAGTATTCTTCAGGGATTGGGGGTTTGGGGGCGGGTAAACTCACAACTAATGGACGCGGTGAGAGTTGTAGGGGGGGAAAGGCACACCTCAAATAATGGTTTAGGTGTGGCAAAGTCATAACATATAACCAAAATGTTTGTACCCCTGTAATATCCTGAAATAAATAAATAAATAAATAAAATTAAAATTCAATGTTTAAGAAAAATTACATGGGATACCTTATTTTCAATTTAATTTTAATTTTGCATTCAGTTTTCTCTTAAAAATTTAAACAACATCCATTGAAAATAGCATTACCAAATACTGCCAAATTAAGTGACCCAAGATATCAATGATCTGGGTTGAGCAGCTCACACTTGATCCTTTGGAGAATTTGCTTTAGGTGGTAAATGCTGAATCAATGTATCCTTATGCTCACTAATCAGATATAATTTAAGTGCACTGTCAACTCCTACAGCTGTATACTAAGCTGCTATGTAAGCTTCCTCATACCCTGATGCTTTTTCATGTACCATGATCTCACATGATTTTTTATAACTCCAGTATGCTTTTGGTTTCCCCTCCTTCCCATCTTGCTCTTTACTCTCCCTTATGGTAGGAAATTTGTCCTTTCTTGTGTTTGTCTGCCTAGCCTCAGGAGAGTCCTAATAAAAGCCAAGAGCTGAGCCTCTGACAAGAGAAGATGAAAAAATTGACCATTGGCATTTAGTAGGAGCAGATAAGAGATCAAAATGAATGATTTGAATGACTGGTTGAATCAGCAGTCAGTGATCAAAATAGACTCTGTACAACTACTTAGAATTTTGGAAGTGGGGTAACGGTGTACAATTCCCAGAATTAGTGCTCACAGTGGAGTCAGAGACAGCTTCTGAGATCAGTGGTAGTGACAGTGGCAACATAGCCAGGCTGTTCATTTGGTGTGGCTTCAGCTTTTATTGCAGCTACCCAGTGAGGGTGACCAATGGTTCCAGGTTGCCCAGGACTGAGGGGTTTCTCAGGATGTCAACTTTTAGTGCTGAAACAGGGACAGTCCCAGGCAAACCAGGATGAGTCACATCTACCTTCTCTAGATTCTTTTTCATTATTCGAGTTTGAATCTTCAGCCTTCCAATGGATTCTGTAACCTTTCTATTATTTTTTAAAAACTGCTTTCTTGTTAAAAGTAGCAGGGATCTGTTTTTGATTTCTGCATTACAGAACTCTGACTGGTGTAGAAATTGGACACAGGAAGTAGATTACAGGCAAGAAACCTTCAGAGAAATTAGGTAATCTGGTATTTGTTATCTGGCTAAGTGAAAATTTCATGTAATATTCAGGGAAAGGATATTAGAACAGAAAGCTCAATTCTCACTAGTGATAGGCTGAAATTAAGTCTTCCTTGAAGGTTGGCCTTGAGGAAACTGAGTGACTGCTGCCATGGAAAAGTAGGAAGAACATGAAATTTTGGGGACTGTGATTGTGAAATGCTGCTATGAATAGCTCTGAACAGTTTAAAAAAAAAAAAAAAAAACAAAGACAAACGAAAAATGAACACCATGCTACAATCCCTAAATACCTGGTGGAGTAACTAAAACTTAGGAATCTTCCAGGACTATGATGAAGAATCTCTAATTTTCAGCAGCTAAAAAATGAAAATAATAAAAACCTAAATACAACGTTCAAGTCTTTATATTGATGAATTATAAAATGAGCCAACTTTATAGTCTTTCCTGATATCTTCTACAAAAGTTTAGACATTGATAAGAGCAGGGACCCTGAAACAGAGACAGAGTTCCAGGGCCGAATGCCGGATCACCGTCAAACTGCCTTTGTCACCAAAACAACTTCTGCCTTCCTTGAAGATGTTTATGATTTCCTCACTCGATGGAGTTACCCTGCAACAGAAACAAATGTTCCTCATGAGTCCCCCACCCCTCTTCTACCTCTTTTGTCTCCATTTCTATAGCTAGAATAATCTCCCAGTTTATCCTGGAAACAAAGGTTTACATGAAAAAAATGTTCAATTTTTTCAAAATTCTGATGAACATATCAAAACAGATCCTTAGAGTATTTTGTGAAGAAGAGAAGAATGTAATTTTTAGATCAAGTGGATTTTTATCAATATGGATGCACTTACCAAAGATCCTGGATTCCGTGTGTTAATTTTCAGTTACAATCTGGACTCCATAGTGGCCCATGACATCACTGGATGAAAAATACCATTTGGTAGAGTATAAAGGAATAAATCAAGAAACTATGGGAGACTAGAAAAATTGAGTAAACTTTTCTTGCTCATTCACTCAACCATTAACTCTGGTCCCCAAAAGGAACCAGAAAGTAGCTTCTACGCCAAAGCCTTTTGAAGCATATTGGTGAGAAGAGTATAAATGTTTCTAAAAATTATTTTAGTATATGGTAGGAGACAGCACAGTTGACATGGTCTCCCTGATAGAATGGGAATGAGAGGATCCCAGAGTTGTAGTGGCCACAGGACAGCACAACTTTCAGAGGTAGGTTGAGTGTGGGGCTGTGAGAGGCAGCAGATCCCCATGGTAACCTACAGGGTGAGACCCAAGAGGTATCTGACAGTGCTTAACCTATCCTAGAAGCCATAGAGCAAGTATCATCCAGATAAGCATCCCATTGAGGTCCTATTTGATTTTTATAACCAACCATAATAGGGGGTTGTGATTTCTCACCCAATTTCTACTTTATTTGGGTTTTTTTTTTTCTGTTATTGTTGTCGTTGTTGTTTGAGACAGAGTCTTGCTCTGTTACCCAGGCTAGAGTGCAGTGGCATCATCATAGCTCACTGCAACCTCAAACTCCTGGGCTCAAGCCATCCTCCTGCCTCAGCCTCCTGAGTAGCTGGTACTACAGGCTTACCAGGACGCCTGGCTAATTTTTTCTATTTTTAGTAGAGAAATTTTTGTTGCTCAGGCTGGTCTCAAACTCCTGAGCTCAAGCAATCCTCCTGCATCAGCCTCCCAGAGTGCTAGGATTACAGGCGAGAGCCACTGCGCCTGGCCACAATTTCTATTTTTAAATTATTTCATGGACCTACAAACTCATAAATAAGAAAAACACCTGATAACCTTGAGGAAGTAACTGTTGTAATTACAAATAGTGCTAGTCTGTAAATCTCTTCCTTAAGGAAGGAGACAGGGAAATACTCGGGGAGTATGATTTTTTTTTTTCTTTTTGCCTTAGTGTCCTAGCTTCTTTTAACCTGTATTTATACAAAGCCAATGCGATCCAGGGAAGCAACTTATGAAGGGTAGGAATAAATGGCACTATAATATTATAATATTTGTATATATCATAATAGGCCCAGTAAGACTCAAAAAATATCATATGCATGCTTTCTCAGTTCTTGAATGCATGGTTGAAGGATATCACTAACAACTAACAGGCTCCCACTTTAGCTTCCTATCAAAACAGCCTGTTTTGATAGTAAAGGTCATATAGAAGTCTCTGGCATCTTCTTTACATGTCAAAATAAATAAGAAGGTGGTTGACCCTTGAACAACATGGGTTTGAACTGTGCAAACCCATTTATACATTGATTTTTCTTACTCCTTTGTCACCCTAGAGATAGTAGGATCAACCCCTCCTCCCTTCAGGCTACTCAACATAAAGACAACAAGGAGGAAAACATTTATGATGATCCACTTCATTTAATGAATACTAAAATATATTCTCTCATCTTATGATTTTCTTAATAACATTTTCTTTTCTCTACCTTACTTTATTGTACGAATACAGCATATGATAAATATAACATACAAAATATATATTAATCAACTGTTTATGTTATCAGTAAGGCTTTCAGTCAACAGTAGATTATTGGTAGTTAATTTTTAGAGAGTCAATATTTATACACAGATTGTTTACTGTGTGGGAGGTCAGTGCCCCTGACACACACAATGTTCAAGGGTTAACTGTAATTGCATTCCTAGTGGAATCACAGACGTTACCACCACTATGAAAGATGTGAAATTTGCAAGACACAATTCGAATCACATCCCTTCTAGCTCTCCAGCTCAGCTGGTACAGAAGTAGGTAGGTTTGGGAGACTAGCAGAGGACTAACCCTAACCCTAACCCCAACCCTACGATTATGATGAACATAATCAGATAAAGGCTTCAATTGCAGCTGATACTGCAAAAGAGTAAAACACCTGGCATGCACCTATTGATCTGAAGTGTGTCCTTTTCCTTTTTCTACAAGTACTTTGCTGTCATTTTGAAGGAACATATACTTTCATTATTTTGCGTCAGGATTATCTTAGCTCTCTTACTTTGAGGCACCATTTAGTCACTAGGGAACCTGACTATTTCACAATCCATAGAACTCCCTACAAGTCTACATCATCTTAATTGTATTTGAAGATCATGAAGAAGTTGATGTCTTAAATGCATTCAAGAAGCTG
>NW_012139636.1:4221242-4235181 GCF_000956105.1 Propithecus coquereli
TCTGCCTGTGTGTATTTATATGTGTGTTCACATTTTCAGCATGACTGTTGCTTTAATGTGCCAGGATTCAGTTTTCTCTCCCCCACTTTGAGTAAAATCCAGGTGCTGCTGCCAATATTGTAATACTTATTTAATAGGCAGCAGTGGGTGGCAGCCTTTTTTTTAACCTCCCGAATCTCTCTTATTCCTTGCCAGACACAGCTTTCACCCCTTATGTTCACTGACCTTTGAGAACAAGTCAGATGTAAGGAGATTTTGCATGCCTCTTATTTTTCAGCTCCTTGTAATTTGCTCAACAAATAACAGAAAACCCAGTTATTTGCTGCTAGCATGAAGGCAGTTTCCATGACTTGGAAATACAGGATTCATCATGTAGATCTCAAATCTTAAGTATACTACTATATTTTTCAACATTTAAATTATTTTCTTGGTCAACTACAGTCATAGTATATTTTCAGATTTCACCTTTTCCTTCACAGTTTCTTCTCATCATTTTGTTAAGAGCAATGCATTTTATATTTATTATTTCATTCAGAAAGCATTAAAAAATTCATTTCTGTCTCCTAAAATTAAGCCTGTGGCAGAAAAAAAAGTGTAAATGTATGTGTCCGTGTAAATTTTATAAAGTAATCAGAATTATAGATTGTTTTTTAATAAAATCGAGAAATTGATTTGAGGGATGAGTGTCCCTGTCAAAGACTGTTTGAAAGATAGGCATAGAATGTAGCAGAGTAGATCCTTGATATCTATGTAAACTCTTAAATCCATGGATGCCAATGCCGTACTTCATCTTTAGATGCAATTATATCCTAAAATATAACTTTAAACGCACTTGTTTCCCTCAAAGGCAGTAGTACTGACGAAAAAGAAACATATGCAATGCAGATGTCTCCTCCTCCCTGACAGCCTCATCAGATCCTCTTCTTGCTGGACCCTCAACCCTGAGGACTGGTACCCTGGGGGTCACTCTTCCATCCCTCCCTTGCCAGTCCACTATAGCGACCAACATCTGCTACATTAACCCCCAAACAGCTACCTCTTGGCCCAGGATCCCAACTCCCTCCCTCTGACATGAAGGTGACAGTAAACATAGGCCTTCCTACTAGTTTCCTTGAGAAAGGATATGCCAAATATCTCCCCCACCTTGTCTCTGTCTCTTTCAACACAGTGAGATGTAAAGTGGGAGGCGTCCTATCCCTCCAGGCCCTGCTCTTCTTCTCCTCTTTGCCAACGGATATCATTCATATCAAACTCTCTGCTCATATTCACCGGGAATGTGAATTCTTCTCACTCATGCCTGGCAACTCAGGATTCAATTCATGTTTCAGGAACATGGCAAATTGCAGGATGTTACTTGCCCTAGGAGTGTCACATTAAAGAAAAGAGAAATTCTTTAATAGTGATTCTTCTCTGTCTAGAATAAGTTCTTTCCTATCTTAGGGTACAAATCATTACTTGAATAACTTCTACAGGAGTCCGTGGCAAAGGAGGAGAAGAAAATTATGTTTTGTTTTATTTTTTTCCAAAAGCAAGAAACTTGTTTGAAACATTCCTGTGTCTTTCATAGTATATAATACTACATTGAGCATATGGCAGATGCTTAATATTTAACACTGTAAAAAAGGAGGCAAAACAACATCAAGTGGAGGAACAAAACTGAGTTTTTAAATAATATCTTGATTCCATTATATCCCTGGAAAATGAAAAGAGAGAACGCAAAGAGCTTGTAAATAGAGAATATTCAAAGCATGAAATACTACCAAATTTATATTTATCTATAAAGAGTCTTTCTGTTCACAATATATACATATACTAGTTTAATAGCCTATTTTTAATTTTTGAAAAAGTTTTAGGAAGAAAAAGAAAAAGGAGTTATTCTTGTACTTTTAAGAAGTAGAAATCGATACTTTGCCATTTTCCCTCAGGCCTGGCAAGACACTGAGAACCAAGTTTAAAATCACGGAAACTACTTTGTGGGTAGTTCGGCCACATAGTAAGGCTGCAATAGGTTAATCAGGGGAGGTAAAATGGGTAGTTCTACAGATGTTGACAAAAAATAGCATCTGTTCATTCTAACTGGGCAACAGGTAAGAGGTAAGGGGAGGCTTATTTGTTAGACATTTGTTTAGAACATTTGTTTTCAGAGGAACAAAGAGATTAACTTGGGTTATATATTGCTCAAATGAATTACTAGACATTTTCTGAAGTGTAGGTGAGTGTAATGTTTGTAGTATATATGGTATTCTGTTATCTAAATATGACCTGAACACTCTCAACAGACCACCATCGTGACCTACCTGCTGGGGTGTCTTTATACCTATCCCTTAGTTTGGACACGGACACTGAGATCTACATACATATATATTCCAAAGAAAATGAAAAATATATTTTCCAAAGCAAATGGAGGCATAATCAATATTTTTAAGCAGAGAGAGAAAATCATTCATAAAAATTAGTAAGTTCAATTTCATGATTTATGTACATCAAAATACAGCTGGCTGACCAGATGTTTTACTTATTTTGTTGAGTGTATTATTGCAATGTGGTTGCATTTTTTCTCCAGTGCTAATATAGTTCAGTTACTCTTTATAAAAATAAGTTAATCTGATGCCAGCTACAAATGTGTGTGTCAGCTTTTTGGTAATGATAATAATTTATCATTTACTATGAAATAACTTTTGGAAGAAAAATATAAAAATAACTGATAGTTTTCTAGTAATACCATTAGAAAGTCTACAATGTTAATTCATTACTTATTAAAATATTTCACAGTTACGTAGTTTTGAATCTCAGAGACTGCAACAGCAAATTTGCACAGCCATCTCACAGCTTTCAGAGACCACAGAAGCTAAGCACGTGGAATACTGATGCTTTTGCCTTCATGCTTCTTCAGCTTAGGGGCCCCTTCTCTTTATGTCTTACCACCTCCCCTTTTCTTCTTTTAACCAGAAGGGAAGGGGCCCCCCAGTGTGATTTACTCCAGGCCTTAAGCCTACCTTAGGTTTGGCCCTGAATGGTGCCTTTGAAGGCGAAAGGAGGTCCAGATGAAAGAGGGGCTGACTGAAAAAGTCCACAGAGAAATGCATTACAAAGATTAACACGCCGCAACCTCTTCATCAAAGACTTTGAGCAAAAATTAACAGGCAACACAGCCTGTATCCAGAAGTTGTACAAGTAAGAATGTGGAGAGAGAAGACATCTGGACAGGAAGGAGGGGTTGAAATAATTTCTAGAGCTCTATTCTTACTAAAGGAGAGCTAGAAAATTCAAAAGTCTAAGAAGGGTAAGAAAAATATTAAGTAGAATATATTAAGTTTAATGGGAGAATTATTTTATGGATATACATATTGTGCAGCAGTTTGGTAAGGAACTATTTTTTGTACATCTACAATGTTCTAGGCACTATGATTTGTTGCATAAATATCTTACTTAACCTTTATATTTGTATACTGAGGTAGGTTATTTCGCCCCATTTAATGCATGAGAACCCATACTACTAGAGGAAAATGAGTTTGATTAATCTTAAGTATGAATGGATAGACCTGGGAAGGATTATAGCTGAAAAGGATGAGAGCAAAAATTCAAACTGAAGTCTGGTTCCAAAGCCCAGGCTTTTTGCACTAAATCACACTACCTTCTAAACTTTCCTACTTTAGGCTGGGACTATAAATTACAGGCACATTCATGAAAGAGAAGAAGCCTAAAAACTATTTTTATGTAAAAACGACATTAAAATCACAGATCCAAATATTCATTGTGCATCAGAATCACTTGATCCAAAAAAATACAGATTCACTAGTTCTCTTGTTAGGTTCGTCTGTGTAGATGCTCCATGGTCCCCTGGTTCCCAGTGTCAAGAATGAGTACTGGTACCGAGTCAAGCCGATGACAAAGTGATCACAAACACAGAGCAATTTTATACAGTTTATCGCATGAAATAAAGAATGAAAATAAAGAAAGCTACACAAAAGGAAAATACGTTCCAGAAAGAATGGAAAGGGTCAGTCTCCAGCAGTGGAGAAAGATGCTGGAGGCTGAGCCCATGTTGCCTTTTATAAGCCCACTGGTTTGTCCCGCCTTTCCCCTGGCAGGATTGGTTGCTATTCCCTGCCTTTGGGGGTGATTGACAGGTTAGTGCTACATAACAAATCACATGACAGACTACATCATAAGGTAGGTCATAAAACAGTTTCGCTTTCTGTGCATGCATCTTTTCTAGAATTCCCATGAAGCTCCACCTATGCTATGCTAATTAGATGGCAATGAGTTCTAAGTTACTAGTAACTTTTAACCATGCATGTTCCCACCAGGAAACAGTTCCTACCTGCAATTTGGTTCCTAGCTGCCATTTGGTTTCCGCTCCTGGTCCCCAGCCACCTCCTTGCCACCTGTTTTACCCTCCACCAAACCTAGCATTCTTTCAGACAATCCTGCTTAGCAGGTCTGCAGTGGTCTTTGGTTATACTAAGCACACTTTTCTAACTCTGGTGTTTCTAACATGGTTCTTGATTACAAACAATTGAAACTGACTTTGGTTCATATAATCAGAAAGTGAACTCATTGGAAAGTATGGTAAACAGAATAATGGACTCCCAGAGGTGTCCAAATCTTAATGCCTGGAAGCTGAGTATGTGTTACCCTATAAAGATAAAGGAATTTTGCAGATGTGATTAAGTTAAGGATCTTGAGATGGGGAGAGTCTTATAAATTATCCAGGGAAACTTGGGGTAATCACCAAGGTCCTTGTAAGTGAAAGAAGGTAAAGGAGGATGACTCAGAGAAACAGATGTGATAAGGAAGGAGGAGAGAGAGGACGTGAGGATGGGAATACACGTCAGAGTGCTGTAATTGTGGACTTTAATGATGGAGGAAGAGAGCATGTGTCAAGGAATGCAGGCGACCTTTACAAGCTAGAAAAGGAAAGTAAACGGATTCTTCCCAGAACCTCTAGAAAGGAGGCAGCCCTGCTGACATGTTGATTTTAGCCTAGTGAGACCCACTGGGGACTTGTGGCCTATGGAATTGTAAGATGATAAATTTATGTTACTTAAACCACTAGGTTTGGGGTAATTTGTTACAGCAGCAACAGAAAACTCATATGGAAGAGAATTGAGGTGCTTATATTTATTTGTACTTCTAAAATGTGTAGTTATGCTTCTGGATGTAGTATCTATCCTCTGAGGGATGGGAGAAGACCTCTTCATATTTCTTTACAAGTTTAGTGTGCCCATCCCCCAGCCTGTGCTTCCTTCCAAGGACTTCAGTACCTGGAAACTTTATCAGAGAACTGTCCTTGGGCTCCTGAAGAATTTAAGTGTCCCAAACCCCTTCTAGATCCTGAGAGGCATACTATCACATTGAGTAGTGACCTCCTTATGAGCTTTCTTTTCTCCATGCAGATTTACTTAGTTCTCCATTAGGCCTTGTAATTACATGGTTACATCATATCTCTCATGTCAGATGTTCAGTTAATGTATTTCAAAGAAATGCATGGAGGAATGAAGAAACGAATAGGAATACCCCTGGCGTGAGTAGTCCTATTTAGTTCTAACTGATGAAAAATCATCCCGATAAATGAATATCATTGCAAACAGAATACTCTAAGAAAAATAAGACAATTTATCTCAGTGGTTTTTGTTTTCCTTTTACTATTAATGGGGTGTGATGAGTGAGAATGTGCTTTGGATCTCTCTCTGGCACACTTACACACATGAGTAACACCCACTGAAGTTTTTTCCCAGCCAAAAGTTACCCTGAGAGAAATTTCATCACTGATGAAATGACAATAGTTGTCTGGCTCCACAGTTAATTTGTAAATCATTCACAAAAGACCCATAAACTGTTCAGTGTACCTAACTTTAAATACTGCAATTGAGGAAATCATGTCTACTTGAACAGAAAATGACAGAAAGCCAACAGACTCACATCCAAATTACTCAAGCCAACTCAGAATATGACCATGCTTTCCTTGGCTTCCTAGAAAGGACTCAGCTTAATGACAAAAGAAAGCCAGACTGATTTTTAATTTACCCATGTCTTCTACACCATCCCTAATTTCATTATTTTGTACTTCTCTCAAAATGACTTGTTTGAAGATATAGGACTATAAACTATTTTATAAGCTAACAACTTTCTTCTTATTTTAATTTAATGAAAAATAAGGATCATTGTTTATCATTATAATGAGAAAAACACTAGTTTATTTAAATTATTTATAAACCAGTGTGTCTTTACAAAACTATAGTATTTATCTTGGGTTGCAATAATAGCAAAATCAACAAGAGAAACAGAATGAAGTAAAATGATTAACTTGTTTAAAGAGTTTAAAATAAAATACAGGGAGCATTTCCAATAATCATTGCTTAGTCAACAATTGGTGGAAATTAGTTATAAGTTTAGGGAACAATTGAGTTAGAACCCTACCCTATGTCATACAGCAATAAACACCTATTGGTTTAGAGAACCAAAACCCACACAGACTACCATTAAAGGCAAATATCAAATAAAATTTTAGGTAACTTAGAGTTATAGAAATTCTCCCTAAAAAGAGCCCAAACCAAAAGCCATAAAGGAATAAATCAACAGATTTGACTGTCAAAATTTAAAATTTCATTAGGATACAGTCAACTATTTAAAAATTAAAATATAAATTACAGTTTGAAAAAGAATTTGTACTATATTTAGTAAACAAAGATTTATTATCCAAAATACACAGCATTCTCATAAATAACTTAGAAAATAAAATGTACTGCAATAGAAAACTAGTGTAAAATTTAACCAGTCAATTCACAGTAGAACAAATGCAAGTAACAAAACAAAAATATTTCATTCTTATTCATAATCAGGGAAATATATATTAAAAATAGAATAAGATATCTCATTAGAGAGACAAAAATTTTAAAGAATTGGAAAATGATGTGAGGAAACAGGGACTCTCCTCTACTGTTGATGGAGTGTACATTAGTAAAGGTGTCATTGAGCTTGTTTGGTAATGCATACCAAAAATTTAAATGATTCTATCTTTAAATTCTTAAGCTCCATCCCTACAATTCTATATTCTTGATAAATATTTTCACATATGCACAATAATTTTGAAGATTTTTTTGTGATATTATCTCATAATTCTGAAATATTGGAAATGACTTAAGTTCCTATCAAAAGGGAAATTACATGTTTCACTCATTCATTTCATTGTAAAATATTCATGACATGGAATATGCTGCAGCAATTAAAAATAATCAACTAAGTCTTTATCAGTTGACATTAAAAATTTTCCAGAACATGTTGTTCAATATAAAATCAATTCTCACAACACACATGTAATGATCCCATTTATGTCTAAAAAATGTTATTTGTGTAAAATACACACAGTAAATGCATAGAAAGAATGTTGACCAGTGGATATCTCTTGGGAGGGGAGTGTGTGAGGAAAAGAAAGTGGATAGTATTCCATAATTATCCTTTTCATTACAGTTTGAATATTTTATAATGTGAAATATATGTATGTTACTATTAAAAAAATAAAAAATAATCTCTTTTAAAAAGCATTTCCACATTTTGAAGTTAGGACCAAAAATCTGCTTTGATGTGAAAATATTCAAATTTTTAATAACTAATTAGCCTCTGATTCATGCCATTTTTTCCTTCCAGAAAGCAGCAGTAGGGCTCTGATCATCAAATAAATTATGTAAATTAAATATATGACATCCAAAACATAATAAAGATTACATTCTCAAAATGATTGCTACTAACGTCCTGTAGTCTAATTTGCAACACGTAGCTTTCCACTTGAAACCATTCTAAGATTCCATGATTATATTAAATTTAATTACAATTTTAAATTTTTGAAAGTGAGAAGAGAAATCCCTTCATTGTTCCTATTTCTCTTCTGTACTAGATTTTTAAATTCTTGATCAATCGTGTCTGACTTCACCTTGGTGTTGGTCCTCCCTTTCCTCAGCAAAGCATTCCAATAATAAGATTAAATTTAGGAGCACTTCCTCCCTTTCATTCTAGCTTTCCTTGGCTTGATTTTACATCAGTGGGCACATTATTACCCCTAGGGCCCTCTAAATAATTTCCTGCTTTGCTCTAGAAGTATTCGACTCTCCTCTATTTGGCCACTCCTTCTAGGCTAAAATATAAAGTATATCTAAGATAAAATTCAACCTTAAAAAACAAAGCCCTTACAAGGACATCTCAAGAGTAAAGAAACATATCATTGAGCTGACTTTGCATATAATATTTCTATGATTAAAGAAACAGAAGGAGGGTTTTCTTCAAGACCTAGTGCAAGCAGTAACAAAATAAAATAACTGTGGTGAGCCTTAGCCCAACAGCGACATCCCGGGAAACTGACAGACCCGAGGCAGCTCGGAGGACGTCAACCTAAAGGTTGACAGAGCCTGCCAAGGAGCCAGATGCTGCTGTCAGACAGGGACGGGAAAAATGGACCGTAGTTTGGTATCTATTTCCTGTGATTAGCATCAGCAGCACCTGTCACTCCCTTTTTCAGATTAGTTAATAGACTCTGATGTGAAGAATTTCAATAAAATGTGTGTTCAAAAGGGGAAAAAGAAACATGTTTTAGAATTGTTTTCCCTTTAGTCAAAGTCTGTAAAGCATGCATGTCTGTGTGTATGTTGTTGTTTAAATTTTGTTTCTGTGCCTACATTTGTTGGACATTAAAACAATGTTCAAGCACAGTGAGATGCAATATAGTTTAGCTCCTATTTTCTAAGATAATTTTCCCAGTATTAGTACCAATGTCAAGATTTAATTTTTTTATACCTTTTTCCTCTTCCTTTTTGTTTCCTTCCTTCATTTCTCCCTTCCTTCCTTCTTTCTTTTTTTTTAAATTTTTGTTTGTCTTAACTACAGAAGCAGATGTTTATGTCATGGATCAGTTTAATTTAAGGAGCAAAGCAATAGATTAAAACCAAATAACACCTTCCACAGCTCGAAGCTCAAATGCAACCACACTAAATTGTGAAAAGCAGAGGAGTTTATGACCTAAAACAATGATGTTTTACAAGTGCAAGGGCCATGTGAAAAATGCAGGTCTTTTTTTCGACCTGTGGCATGACAGTTACTGGTTGATTAGAAAAAAATATCACACATTGGCCAAAGGCTAGAACAAATTGTAAACATGTTTACAGTTTGTTAATTAAAAACCCATTACATAATTAAAATTTTTCCTCCCTTCTATAAGGACATGATGAAAACAATTCATACTCCCATAGTGTTTTACAGTCTGCTGTACGTGTATATTGCCTTATTTAGTTTTTACAACAGAAATGAGAGGTGAGGAAACTGGATATCACAGACTTACCCAAAGGCAGCCAGCTTAAAAGTGGGAGAATGGTAATTCAAATCCTGAATTTTCTTTTTCAATTCCAGTTGTCATTCAATTACAAGACTAAATATTGGTGGAACTATTCAAAAGGCTGGGACAAGTACAGTTCTTTCTTAAGAAAGAACAGTTAGATGTATAGACACATGCACATTACTACAATCCGGAGTTTCATTATCTTATTTTTCCCACATGGTTTAAAGGATATGTCAGTCTGCATTAGGATTATTTAAACAAGGATGTGTCATTTGAGTCACTAGCATTAGATTACTTGGGCATTCATCATCCTATAGTTTTTACAGTCCTGTTTTATAAAATGGAGGGTGAGTGATGTTCTCAGGGTCAGTTAGGAGTGTTAGAGTCGGCACACACAAGATGCATTCTTCATCTGAGTCCCTTTATTGAGCATGTCTTTTTCTATCTTAGTTATGTCTATCTCTATCCATCTACTTATAAATTTTTATATTTTGCCCCTTATCTAGCAAAATATAATTCACTTCAATATCATTTTCTAGAAAAAATATACACAGGTACTTCCACCATCTGTATAGCGTGCACATGTGCAGTATCTTCTCAACACTGGCTAGAGGGGTGACCTCCGAGGGGTCCTTACTTGTAACACTTTAAGTTGGATGCCTATGCTTTAGTAGCCAGTAGTTAACGACAGAAAAAAAAAACTAATTATGTATAAAATCAGACACCAGTGTTTTAGTGTTAATGTATGAACACATTAGAGCTTATTTTAAAAGAGATAACATCTCATGTACTTTTCTGAGAAAGGAATACTCCCTCCAGATAGTTGAAATGTTTAGAAGCATGATTTCTTGGTGAGAGTATTATTTATGGTTTGAAGATCTGCCTTAAGGCCATTTTGAAATGTTTATCAATATTTCAAAGATATCTGAAATGTCCTATCTATCTGGTTCTCACATGGTTCAATAGAACAATTAAGGACATTTTAGCACATTTTTTCCTAAATCTGTGTCATGTATTTAGGTGGCTAAGGGTCTGCAGATGAAGAAGCCTCAGAGTAGGCTAGACCATCTCTGTGCAATGCAAAATCAGAGCGGGCTAGACAAAAAGGCTAAGAAGCTACACCCAGAGGCTAAGAATGAACAGTAGTCACTATGATGGTCCCAGCATTTACCTGCAAATCTGGGGGACAAATGTGTGACCAACTGGAATTACTTTTCTTAAAACCTAATTGTTTAGTTACCTAAATAATTCTGATCATCCAATTAGAAATGTGTAAGGCATGAAATTATAATAGATATTCTTTAATTTTAATGATATAATGAATTTGAAGATATCTTAAATTTACTCTCTATGAGTGAGGTATGAAATGATGCATCAAATGATGAGAAATCTATGGTTATATTTGCGATTGGCAGCACCTATTAGGACACTTTAAAAAACACTGGTTAATACATGCCATATACACTGTGAACACGGAATCCAAGTGACCAAACTAGGGCAAATATGACACTTTAGTCAGCTGGAAGTAACATTGAATGCAGTATTGTTATCTGACAAGTAGCTCATCATCTTTGCACTAAATTTATCTTCAATAATCAGATTTGATGTTTAAATAAAGGATTTCACTTTATAAATATGTTAATATTTAAATAAATATATTAATATTTAATATTGACCTCTCTAATCATTTAAATTTTAATTTTCTGTTATTGTATCTGCCATCATCTGCTCAGGCCTCCAGAACAAAATACTATAGACTGGGTGACAGGCTAGAAGTCTGAGATCAGGGTGTCAACATTGTCAGATTCTGGTCAGAGTCACTTTCTTGCTATGTGCTTACATGGCAGAGAAAGAGCAAGAGGGAGAGAGAGAGAGAGAGAGAGAGAGAGAATGAGCACATTCTGGTACCACTTTTTATAAGGCCATCAGTCCCCTCATTGGAGATTAGTGGCACTAATACCCACACTCATGACCTCATATAAATCTAATTATCTCCCAAAGGACCCCATCTTCAAATACCATGACATTGGGGTTTAGGGCTAGTTATAACCTGAGTGTGTCCTCCCAAATTTCATATGTTGAAACATAATCTCCAATGTGTTGGTGTTTGGAGGTGGGGCCTTTAGGATGTAATGAAGTCATGAAGGCAGAATATTCATGAATGAGATTACTGCCCTTATAAATGGAGCTCCAGAAAGGTCCCTCACTTATTCTGCCATGTGAAGACACAGGGAATAGACAGTCATTTAGTAGCAAGGAAATAGGCCCTCACCAGACCCTGAATGTGATGGTGCCTTAATCTTATCCTTTACAGCCTCCAGAACTTTGACAAACAAATTCCTACTGTGTCTAGTTGCCTAATCTATAGTATTTTGTTATAGCAGCCTGAGCTGGCTAAGACAGGCCTTCAACATACGAATTTTGGAGAGGCAAAATCCATTCCATAGCATTTCACCCTGGACTTTAAAAGTTGTGTCCTACCTTCTTCTCACCTCCAAAACACATTCATTCCATCCCAACATCCCTGAGAGTCTTTACCCATTCTAGCATCAACTCCAAACTAGAAAGCCCAAATTCTCATCTAAATATAATCAAAATCAGATATGTGTGAGATTTGAGTTACAGCTCATCCTGAGGCAAAATTCCTCTCCAGCTGTGAACCTGTGAAACCAGGCAAGGTAGGTGCTTTCAACATACGATAGTAGGACAGGCATAAAATAGTGTTACTAAAAGGGAGAAATCAGAAGGAAGGAGGGAGTGATGGGTCCCAAGAAAGTTCAAACTCAGCAAGGTAAAGCCCATTGTATCTTAAAGCTCAAGGATAATCCTCTTTGGCTTGATGTCCTGTGTTCCCAGCCTGCTAGAGAAAAGCATTATCCCCACAGATCTAGGCAGTTGGCCCACCTCTGTAGCCAGATTGAGGTCCTGTTGGGCAGTCCAGCCCCATGATGCCAGGCAAAGCCCATCTGGCCTATTGAAACTAAAGCAGTGGACCTGGTGATCCTTGAATCACCTTCATGATAACTTTCCCTCTTCTTGAAACAGTAAAACAGTTTCACAGCCAAATAGCTCTGTCATCCCGTGCTGGCAAATCCAAGAAGTCTAATAGTCTTCCTTGATTTCATCCTGTCTCCATCCCCTTCAGTTCAAACTAGCATTGTTTTTCTTTGTATAATTCCATAAACTTTTACGGCATGATAGTTCAGTCACACCCTTGATATTCTCTTCAGAATATACTTTCTTATTTTTTTTTTTTGCAATATGCATAGGCTAAGAAAATCTTCAAGTAGTGGTTCCTTTTTGCTTGACAATTAATTTTTTCTTCAATTCACCTCACTCCTTTCACATTTTACCATAAGCAGTCAGGAAGAACCAATCCTCTCCTTCAACACTTTGGTTAGAACTTTCCTCAGCTAAATATCCCATTTCATTACTCACAAGTTCTACCTTCCACAAAACACTAGAACACATTTCAGCCAAGTTTGTTGCCACTCTATAACAAGAATTGTCTTTCTCCCAGTCTCCAATAATATGTTCATTTCCTTCTGACACTTCAACAGAATCCCCTTGGCATGAATCTCAAAACTCTTCCAACTCTACCTGTTGTCCAATTCCCAAGCCTCTTTCACATGTGTACATATCTATTCCACCAGCACCCCACTCTGGGCACCAAAATCTGACTTAATCTGCTCTGGTTTCCATAATAAATACTACAGACAAAGTAACTTAAACAATAGAAATTTATTTTATCACAGTTCTAGAAGATGAAAGTTGAAGGTCGGGCTGTCAGCATGGTCAGGCTCTGGTGAGGGACACCTTCTTGCTGTGTTGTCATATCATACACACACACACACACACACACACACACCAGAGCACGTACAAGTTTTCTGGCACCTCTTCTTATAAGGACACTAATCTGATCATGAGGGCCTCACTCTCATGACCTCATCCAAATCTAATTATTTCTCAAAGGCCCTATCTCCAAATACTACCATTTTGGGGTTTGGGGCTTCAACATATAAATTTTCAGTCTGTTTTTTAGTTCAATTTAGTTCATAGTAGTAGCAAAGAGATTTTAAAATGTCCACATGTTTGGAAAACAGCCAAGACATTTACATGGTGAAATTAAAAATTGTAATATAAGAAATCATGAAATCAGTTTTTAAAGGATGTATTTAAACAATTTGTCTTTTATTTAACTACATTTTAAAAATAATTTCAGATATAAAAATACAATTATGTGATATTTAGTTACATGTGTATTTGAAATAAATGTAGGAAAAATTAATATAAAAGATGGTCAATATGACTAGCTTTAAAATGATCAGTTTTCTGAGGAATTATTTGTATATGAAGAACTTACTATAAATTTCTGTCACATTTTTAGTAACAAAACAACTAAAGGAGAAATTTTTCATGAGGACTTCACAATTCTAAAAATTGAAAAATTTCTGAAAATAATCTATCTGGATTTTGAAATAAGATATAAAATGTTTGAAGTCAAAATAAGTAAATATTATAATGTAATATGTAAAATTCTCGTATATCAATATTTATGGGAACAAAATTTGGTCACTGAGCACAATATTGAAAAGGAAGAAAAAATAAAAT
>NW_012139636.1:4236349-4236666 GCF_000956105.1 Propithecus coquereli
GTCTGCGTCTTTGTCATCTTCACACTGAGTAGGCTGAGGAGGAGGAGAAGGAGGAGGGGTTGGTCTTATTGTCTCACGGGTGGCAGAAGCGGAAAAGGTAGAAGGGGAGGCAGGAAAGGCAGGAACATTCAGCATAACTTTACAGAAATACATTGCAATTTCTATCTGACTTTTTGATTTTTCATTTCTATACAGTACCAATTCATCTTCCACTTTTAGTTTTAGTGCCCATATTATAGAAGGGTCCATGTCATAAAAGAAGTCAAAGCAGCCTTTAATAATCAGAGCCCTTCTGCCAGACTGTCTAATGTTAATTC
>NW_012139636.1:4238921-4241943 GCF_000956105.1 Propithecus coquereli
TATTTAATAATGAGAATGAATTATTTTTGATACAAAATATATGCCACTATATTAACCAGGTTGTTATAACAAAAGATGCTTGATATCTTGGTAACTTAAAAAATGCAGGTTCATTTCTTCTCATATGTTTTCTACTGTGTGCCAGAGACACTTTGCCTTGTGATAGCAAAGAAATGGAGAATGCACATTGGCTTTTAATGATCTCAGTCTAGAAGTGACAAACTGAATCTGTTAGCCAGTATTAGTAGACAGCTCCAACTTAACTGCTTAGGAAGCACTGATTCACAAGAAACAAATAGATACTTCCCAAACATTAACTCTCCCTACCACAAACATCTATTCTTTCTCCTACACCTTGTAGTATTACAGTGGCACGTTCACAATAGTGTTTAATTTTCTAGGTCATCCCATTTACGATGTTAAATCTGATCCAAATCTAACTGTGGTGGTTAATCTTACATGTCAACTGGACTATGGTGCCCAGTCATTTGATCAAACACCAGTCTAGGTGTTGCTGTGAAGTTGCATGCGTGTAAATAATATTTAAACCAGTAGACTTTGAGTGAAGTGAATTATTCTCCATGCTGTGGGGTGGGCCTCATTCAATCAGATGGAGGCCTATGAGAAAAGACTGAGGTTCCCGGAAGAGGAAGGAATTTTGTCTCCAGACTGCCTTCAGACTCAAGACTTCAAACCAACTATAGCCAGAGCCAATTCTTTAAAATTTCTTAAAATCAATCAATCAATCTCTCTCATTCTTTCTCATTATTTCTATCATTCTTTCTTTCTCTCTCTCTCTCTCCCTTCCCCCACCTCCATACACAACACACACACACACACACACACACACACACACGCAAGCGCACACACACACACACATGCAAACACACGCACACACTTCCTACTGGTTCTGTTGAACCTGTGGAGAACCCTGACTAATACACTGTGTCTCAGAGAACAGCAAATGTTGAACTGTATATTGTACTAAACCTTGAAGTTTGACTCCTGGTCTAAAACAGAGGAGAACATTTTAAATGAGAACTCTCAGAATTTCCAGCATAAAAAGCACTCCAATAATTTGCCACTAGAAAAAAGGAAAAAATGTTTTCTACAGACATGATCTGTAAAGGGCTTTATCCCACCCCCACTACAATTACGCTTCTATTGGTATCTTGTTTCCTACAAGAGAAAAAAAAACAAGCAAAAAACTATTGAAAAACATTTTACTCTGTACCAATCCTGTGTTTGTATTTTTCAATTATACATATGATTATCTATCTGTGAAAGAAAAGTACCCACACTGGTAAAATTCCTTATGAAGTTTGGTAACTTTATGCTTTATCTTTCTCTATTTGGTTTATCTTTCCCATTTCCTATAATATATGTCATATTTTTTCTGGCTGTGCACTTAACAGGCTTCCCAGGTTTAATTTCTGTCCAGTGGGAGCACTATGTTTGCTTGGTTTTGAGGTTGACACTTCTCTTTGGATACTTACCATATGTTTTTACAATATATATTATACCAAGTTCCTGTTTTCTCTGTGCATATTTTTTATATGTGGGGGTTAAATAAAGTAAAATGAACAGATTAAATTATATTTCAGTCATAGTCTGGCTTAATTTTCACTTGAATTCATTTCAAACTAAAGGTTTCATCCCATTCATCTTTATTCATTCAACTGTACCCCATGGATGTTTGCCATTTAAACACCTGGTAGTTTTCCCCTCTTGGCAGATTCTTGGACTCGTCCTAGCCTTTCTAATGTTTTAGCAGAATTAAGAACATTATTTTTCTCAAAGGTGAGGAGGGTTTTGGGGAAAATTTTATGTAACTCATTTTCCCTGCCAAAGATATGCTATGGATTTAAGAGGTAAATTTCATAGCTACAACCCTCCCCTCTGGGTTCCATACTTGCTATGAATGTAAATCTTCACAGTGCATTTGTAAGGACTTAGAGGGTGGAAGCATACTAGGGTTCTTGCCAGAAAGCACGAATAAATAGTGCTTTCCATTTCTGTATAGTGTTTTCGCTATTAACTGAGAAGTTCAGAACACTCAAAAATATAGTCTATGTAACACAACATCAAATTGCATCTAACTTGAATTGTGCACTCACTGGATTCATAGTTCAACTACTTAAGAATTATGATTTTTATTTTTAAGTTCTTTCTATAAAATGTGATTGCATCATGATACTTTTGCCTTTCTAATAAATATGCATTTCCATCTGTCCATGCTATACTTTAGCAAAATTGTTTTGTATGGTTTTATCAATTCTTCCAGTAAATCTTCCTGCAGTTTAAACAATAGATTAAGATCAACAAGAATAGAACAAACCTACCAGCTTTCTCTCTGTATCCCCTGCAGCTGGCATGTCCTACATTGCACCAGAGCAGAATACCCTATTAGAGACAGGTATGCTTTACCTCAGTATAGATTAGTTCCTTCTAGATAAAGATTTCACACCAAACAGAAAAAGACAAGAGTAAATTATAAGATGGTTTTTTTTTTCCCAGCTTCTGCAACCACACTATAATATGTTCCATGTGGAAAGCATTGTTAATAACACATGCATTTTCCCAACCACATCCACACATAGATCAAAACCCCTGTCAGTAGCATTATCTTTGAAAAATAAAGGTCACATACTGGATGTAACACTCTATAACACTCTACATTTAAATAAATATTAAATATGTAAGGAAGTTGCCCTAATTAAAGAAATACATGCTTGGGAGAGTCAAGGTCACACTCTATGCTAACTGCTTACAATGAAGTGATCTAGCTTAAAAGAGATAATAATATCATTTGGCAAATACTAAATTAGAGTTAACGCTGTTTCCACAATACAACGAGAAGAAGCCACTTCAGTGAGATAAAGAAAGATATATCAAACTTTGGTTTGGTGTATGCATATAATAAATATTCTATGTCAATTTAAAGAAAAAAATGATTTGTCAAAATATAGGTAAAACATCTGGTTGAATTACTATACCTAATCACGTTTCCCATTTTAATTAA
>NW_012139636.1:4241993-4243510 GCF_000956105.1 Propithecus coquereli
TCTCAAAACCTTTTGCCTTCCACCATTTTTGCCATATCCACCATCTCTTTCATAATTTCCTTGATTGGCTCAGTCGTAAAACCCTGTGAAGTCACACTAAATATCTGGACACGGTTTTCTCAAGCAGGAATTTATTGTTTTGGGCTCGATGGCATCTTCAGTGGCATAATCCTTCCAAACTTTCATGATGTTCTCTCTGTCAGCATTGTCTTCCATAGTGTTGAGAAGCCTTTCCATAGAGTACCATGTACAATGAGCTGTAAGGGTCCTTCTGACACCCTGATCTGGAGGCTAAATCTGAGACATTGTGCTTGGGGGCAAGTCTATCACTTTAAAGCCTTCAGTGTTGAATTCTAGGGTTCTGGGTGTCCAAGGACATAGACTAATGTCAAAAGAAATATAAAAGACAATTCCTTACTGGCAAGGTACTTCCTAACTTCAGGAACAAAGCATCAATGGAACAATCCAGAAAAAGGGTTCTCATTATCCAGGTCTTGTTGTACAGCTCAAAGACTGGCAGCTGGTGTTTATCTTTTCCTTTCAAAGCTCAAAGTTTAGCAGCTTAATAGATAAAGATAGTCCCGATCATAAACTGTATTTGCATGAAACAATAGAGATGGCCTATTTTGTCCTTCCTTAAATCCTGGTGCTCACTTCTCTTCATTACTAATAAGTGTCCTTTGTGGCATTTTTTTTTTTTATCAGATTAGGGCACTTTTGTCTGCATTAAAAACCTGTTCAGGCAGATATTCTTTGTCCTCAGTGGTCTTCTTAATGGTGTCTGGGAACTCATCTGCTGCCTCTTGGTTGGCAGAAGCTGCTTCTTCTGCTATCTTAACATTTTTTAAACCAATTCTCTTCCTAAAATTATCAAACCATCCCTTGCTGGCCTTAAATTCTCCAGCTCCAGCTTTAGATCCTCACCTTCCTTTTACTATATGATGTCATATAATGACTTTACTTTTTCTTGAGCCCATAGGTATGCCTTTCTTACAGCAATCCTGCACCCACATAAAAGCTACATTTTCAATATGAGATAAAAAGGAGTTTTGAAAAAAGTGCAAAGTTTTTGCACTTGATAATGTAGCAGCAGCAATGGCTTCATGAATTTCCTTTTTGTTTTTTTTTTTTTTTACAGTGGTCCTTACTCTCATTTCATTCAACTAGAAAGGGCAAGAAACCACAGCTGCAGGCCTCAATCTACAGTACATATCAAGCAATCCAGCTTTTTCTTGTAATTTCATGACTTTTCTATGGTTCTTGGGTGCACTTCCAGCCTCACTAGCGGCACTTTGTATGGGTCCCATGGTGTTATTCAAAGTTTATGATATTGCAGTAAACATGATGAGAAATACACGAGAACGACAAGAGATCACTTTTTACTGTGATAGGTAATTTAGTGGAAAGACAAATTGCTCACATGGAGATGATTAGCATCAAACAGCATTTTAAGTAGATACTTGTAGCACTTAAGCTCATTGCAATAACAACAGGAGGTGGCTATGAAATGATTTAAT
>NW_012139636.1:4247526-4273410 GCF_000956105.1 Propithecus coquereli
AATATTTTAAGTCAAGATGTTCAAATTGGTATTGAGAGTTTTAATTATAAACCTTTATTTGTAAATGGGGATTTGCTTTTAAAATGTTTGAATCCTTTTTTTCCTCTTGCTACCCATTGTGTGTAGTATAATATTTAGCAGGAGAGCATATATATATTTTTCACATAACTCTGAAAAAGCAATATCCAGCCTTTTTTTCTACATGGGGAAGTTACTGAAGTCCGTAAGAGCCTATTAGATGAGGATGCTTTTATCTTTTATGTTAGCAGGTTGTGTTGCCTTTAGTTTGGTGAAGGTCGGCTGCTGAGCTGGAGATAAGCTAAAAGAAAAGTCACATCAAATAACACAGTTGGAATAAACTGGAGATACAATAGAGCTTGACTCATCCGTACCCCACCTGTTAACTCAGATAGAAACCTTAAATTCAATAATTTTGTAAAGATACCACAAAGTATATTTAGATAGCCTAAAAGATCTGACTTAATAAAGTCCAATAAGTCGGAAAAGAAACATTCTTATAATTTTAAATCCGTTACCAAAACAATAGGGACCTCGCATGTTAGATGAACCTGAACTTTCTCAATCGTATTTCATCATTAAACTCATTTTTGTTTGTACAGATGTGCAATGCTGAAATAGTCTGTAATTCTGTAAAAAATTTGAAAATATTCTTATTTTCTTTCTCTCTGCCATACATATCGTATTTTATATAGCTTTAAATAAAAGACTGTGATAGTCCAGGTCCTTTGAGAAGCAGACTCCAAGGTCAGATGAAACATGTAGTAATTTTGTTGGGTGAAACCCCTAAGGAAGAAGATGAAAAGAGAGCCGTGGGATGCTGAGAGAGCTGTTGGTCCACAATGTAGTTGTTACCCTGAGTGAAGAAGGTAGGGAAGGAGATATGTAAATTATTCTGGACAGCTTGCAAATGAGGGATGTTTGGTAAGGCCATCAAGGAGCTCTTGAACCCAAATCTGCCATCTCAGGAGTCCTATGTCTTCTACAAACAAATCCCTGCCCTGCTCAGTCACTAGCTTGGAGGAGCCCGTGGGGCACATAACTCTGCTCAGTGAGGAAATAGATGTCTGTCCCACGCAGCAGGCAAGCACCAAGAGCCCCGCTCCATTACACTCCCTTTGCTTGGAAACTTGCAAGGAACATTCTCATGCTCACCACAGGTACAGCTTGTTCTAGAAGATATCCTTCAACCTTGCTCTCATATGTGACAATGTAGGATCAATTGTTTAGAGAAAAAGTAAAGATCTATAGGACGGAAGAAATCCAATAACACCGTTAATGATAATATGTCACTCTGCATTGGGCTCAGCCAAGTCTCACTCTTACCCTCTCCCTTTCTAGTGTGGGAGAACAGGAAGAGCCTCCAAAATTACCTAGAAGCACAAGGAAATGGATGAAAAATTCACTTTATTTTGAAGCTTGGGAGCCACTACCTGGTTTATTTAATGAAAATATTAATGTTCTTCAAAAAGAAGAAAAAATGAAAGAATAAAAATCACATTAATTTGATTTAATTAGATTGTATTGATCATATATGAACACCATCCTTCATTCAGATTGGAAAACAGTGTTTCGAAATCTAGTCCTTCACACTTCCAAACTCTTTTTTTAATAATTAAATGCCATTTTGGCATTTTGTGGGGGAGTCAAAAAGAGGAGCAAACTTCATAGTGGGGCAATGTGTACCATTAAAGTAAAAATAACTAACTCAATTAAACTCTATTACAAAATTCTTAATACTGATGAATAATGATACATAATGTGGAGCCCTAGAAAAGCAGCCTTTGATATTTTTCTATAATATTTGCCTTCACCATTTTAAAGAAATAATGTGAAGCTACCAACCCATGAGAAATTGATCTTCAGTATTTAATGTAATTAGTTCTTAATTCCCTCTCTAGTTTCTCTGGATATGCTTAAGTTTTGAAACCAATTCAAAGCAATATTTCAATTATTACAACATGTAGCTTAATGGGAGTTCTTTAGCATCTTAGTGCAAACACCTAACAAATCCCTTTCGCCCCCAACCTGCTGATGTCTGTATCTAATTTTCAACTTTCCACAAACCAGGCATGCATTTGCCACAGAGCCATGAAGTAAGATAATCACTGCTACACATTAACACACATCCTGGACCTGCTGCTTTGTGTCTCAGGAGAAAGAAATCAAATCTTCTTTTATATACTTTGGAGGTGGCAGCCATTAGCTATCCACTGAGGATATTCAACACATTTCTCCAGCACATTTTCCTGTGTTTAGTCCATGTGAAATCCTATTGTATTTTATTTGGTAATAATAAGAAAAGTCATTACTTAGAGCCTAAGTGTTTTACAAACAGAGAACCAGATCTTGTGATTCTGTCGGATGAATAATCTATCTTTTAGGACTGGTTCAGGTATTTTCCAAGATGTCATAATTCCTTTGGTTATGAAGCTGTCACAAGTTACAGCTACATATTAAGCAATAAGGTAAGACCAGAGGCAGAATGAGGTTCTCAGAATGGTCACATGAACTGGTTTGCAAACAAAGGAAGATTTAATTCATTTTTCTCCCTCAACAGCTGGTCTCTTATTAGTCAGGCTAAATTTAGCCTTTTGCTTCCTCCCTTCAAAAAATTTTGTGAGTACAAATTTAGCAGGGTATGTAGAATCAGAAGTCTATCCTAAGTGGCAACACAGTCATTAAAAATTGGTAAATCGACTCTAATAGTCTTTTGTAAGACAGTATTTGTGTTGTCGTGTTTTGTTTTAGGAAAATTCTAAAATAAAACTGCCATGCGATCCAGCATTCCCACTTCTGAGTGTATATGTAAAGGAAATGCCATTGTTATGTCAAAGAGATATGCACGCTCCCATGTTCATTGCAGCATTACTCACAATAGTCAAGATATGGAAACTTCCTAAATGTCAACGGACATTTGTCTGTTGTATAGATAAAGAATTACTGGTACATAGATGAAATGGAATATTATTCAGCCAAAAAAAAGAAGGACATCCTGCCATTGAAAATAATATGGATGAAGTAGAGGACTTTATGCTAAATGCAATAAGTCAGGAACAGAAAGACAAATACTGAATGATCTCACTTATATGTGGCATCTGAAAAAGTCAAACTCGTAGAAGCAGAGAGTAGAACAGTGGTATCCAGGGTGAAGGAAATGGGGAGATATTGGTTGAAGGGTATAAACTTTCAATTCTAAGATAAACAAGTTCTGGAAATCTAATGTACAGCATGGGTAGTAATGGCTGTGTTAATTTGATTTCAGTAATCATTACACAATGTATATGTATATAAAATCATCCCACTGTCAATCCTGAATATGTTCAATCTTTATTTGTCAAGGAAATATTTTAAAATTTAAAAAATTAGGAATTCTTTCCTTTATTGCAAAAAGTTTCTAAGAGAGCTTATTAAAATATACATTATGTGAGTGTTTCTAATAAATTCAGTCTTGTGTTGATATTAGTTGACCGACATTATTTTCTAATAGATGTAACAGAAGCACACATAGACATTGACTAATCTCATATTTGTTCCCTTTCACATAGATCAGAAACTCTTAATTTAGGATTAAAGAAAACACTGAAATGTAAGCATACATTTGGGGAGGCGAAGAATAGATTCCACCCTGTTGTCAGAATCTCAAAGGGGTTCTTTCTTTCTTTTTTTTTTTTTTTTTGAGGCAGAGTCTTGCTCTGCTGCCCAAGCTAGAGTGCCATGGTGTCAGCCTAGCTCACAGCAACCTCAAACTCCTGGGCTCAAGCAATCCTTCTGCCTCAGCCTCCCAAGTAGCTGGGACTACAGACATGCGCCACCATGCCCGGGTAATTTTTTATATATATATTTTTAGTTGTCCAGATCATTTCTTTCTATTTTTTTAGTAGAGACAGGGTCTCGCTCTTGCTCAGGCTGGTCTCAAACTCCTGACCCTGAGTGATCCACCTGCCTCGGCTTCCCAGAGTGCTAGGATTACAAGCGTGAGCCACCGCGCCCGGCCTCAAAGGGGTTCTTGATCGGAAAAGATTATGAACCTGTATGTAGAAATAACATTTTTTCATCTATCATCACACAGTGATCCTTGGCTGTTCTGTGGAATTAATGTTTTTCACTTTGACTCTAATACAAACTGTGGCAGTCCAGTATGAATCTACAGCCATACTTTGTGACATATTTCTAAATAATTTGCAAGTTGAAAAAATGATTCAATGTGTTAGCTACTGTGGTGGATGGAATTCTAAGTTGCCTTCCCAATATTCCCATCCCCGGGTTCTTCCATAAAACTACTGTGGGTATTGCTGTGAATACATTTTGCCTATAGAAGTAAAGGCCTAAGTTGGTTGGCTTTAAGATATGGGGAGTATTTGGGTGAGATGAATTTAATCACATGGATATTTAAAAGCAGAATTTTCTCTGGCTGATAGCAGAAGGGGAATCATAAATTTGAAGTGTAAGAAAGAATTGACATGAGGGATATTCTGCACTGCTGAGATGGGTGGGGGTGGGGTCACATGGCAGGGACCTGAGAGTGGCCTCTAAAAGCTTAGAGTGGTCCCTGACTGACAGCCAGCAGTACAAAGGGGACCTTAGTCTACTACGGCAATGAAACAGCTTCTGCCAATAACCTGAGAGAGCATAGAAACACATCTTTACTAGTTAAGACTTCACATGAGTATGTAGCTGGCTGTCCCCTTGATTTTCACTTTATAAAATCCTGAGTAAAGGTCCCAGTTAAAATCTGCTGGAATCTTGACCCAGGGAAACAGTGAGAAAATAAAATTTTGTCATTTTAAGTTTCTAAATTTATGGTAATTTGTTACATAACAACAGAAAACTAATATGGTTGCTAACTAATAAACTTTAAATCTGTAATTTTTTTTCAGCCGACACCGCACAGCAGTTGGATGTAGTTGGATAGGAATCAGGATACCTGTTTACCTAAATCTAAGAAATTTAGAGCTATTGATATCTTAGTGTTTTCTCACTCTGGCACAAAGTGTTCTATCAGTCTAAAATAAAATAAGAAGATGAAAGAAAGAAGAATTATTAAGTTATCTGTTGGTCATTTTCTATTTGAAATCTATAGCAGTTTGGAAAAAATAAAGACCATTTCATTATCCTAATCTAAAGGATGAACAATGATACAATGATAGTTGATGGGAAATAGATCACCACTACAATTTCACTATTTGTTTATATAATGACCTCTAGTTTTTTTTAAGTTTAAATTGAACTCTCTGAGCTCACATTCTCTTTATGTAAATTAGTTTTTAATAGAATCAATTGAATGGATCTATAATGTTTAAATAATTTTAAGAATGAATTTGGTTGTCCCTTGTAAATATAGATTTCCAGGTACTTATAAAAGAAAACAATGGCTCAGTGCTCTGTGGTAAATTCAAGAACTGTATTTTTCACATCATTCTAGGTGGTTCTTATGGCCACAAATATTTGGGAAGCTTTGCCTTAAGGAAAATTGCAAACTTATTGAAAAATCTGACCTGGTTATCTACAACACGTGGCATAAAAAAAGGAAAGATTGTTGATGCTCAGAGGAAGTTCTCATCTTGCAGTGAGGATATCATAGAATCATTAAAAGATATTGTACATATACCATGTAACATATGGTAAAGTACGGTCATAGCATGGGAACGAATATTGGAATCCATTGGCTAAAAGCTTTACCACAGACCATTGTGGTCAGAGAAGATCTACTTTGTTCAATGAACCATAAACCAGATTGTTTATAAAGCATGAAACCAAGAAATTCTGAAATGCACTCACCAAAACAATGTTTCCAGATAGCTTCCAGACATCACAGGGCATAACCGCCAAAGACAGAGTTGGCTTTTCATGCCTTTTTTTCTGTCCACTATACTCTTTGGGTGTTTTGTGTCTCATTCTTCTTCTATTCCTACTTTTTGAGACATTCAATAATCACCCTCAAAACTTTGCTATTAGGAAACTGGCCTGGTATTCTCAAATTTTCATTCACTTTCCATATTAACATTTCACTTTATCCTTTTAAATAAACTCTTAATTCAGACAAAGTATGCAGCACTACTTGTACCTATAGAGATAATCTAATGTCTTAAGAATGAATTTTAATGGGATTTTCTTTCACATTTACAAATAGTTGCACAAAAAAGCATTTATATAAACCCAAGTTCAAGGCTATTTTATTAATAAGCTTCAGCATTTGATTTGGCTATTTTTAGAGCTCCTGCATATCTTATCAATCAATTAATAAGAATTTATTGTAAACTTCTCAATGCCTAAGCTATATCAAGTATTTTGGGATAATACATAAAAAAATAATTCATGTATTAATATCAAGATAAATATCCAGTTTACTGTGTTTATTTTAACGAAAATGCATTTACAATAGAATACATAGATATATAGAATTCCTTAGTTTCTTTACATCGTTCTTAATGTTCAATAATAAAAATGTGTACATGTTTATTTATATTAAACATATGTGTTGTTAACCATAGATGTCACCAGACTTCAGGAAAACTTGCCTAAAAAACTGGGTAGAGACTTGACCATTTCTACTTTGTGATAGTCAGTGGGCATTTTTACCCTTGTTTTACCAGTATAGAAAATAGAAGATTCAGAAAGGGTAAGTAATTTACTATAGGTCACAAGGCTAATAACTGGGAGCATTAAGATGTGAATAAAATCAGTCATTTATAGAAATCCATGCTTGTTTTTCTGCCACAATAACCCCAGTTAAGAGTCAAAGCCCTGTCCATAATTGTAAGTACATGTAGCATTAACCTCAATAAAAGGAATGTTTGTCAAACAAACATAAATGATAAATAGTCAAACAAACACAAATGATGAATAACTCAAATTACTTTATACACACCCACATAAATGCAAAACATTCATATATAAGCTTTTTAAATTCACAAATATTTTGGGGCATGATAGCTGGTAGCATCACAACCAGGGTACTTGTAGTTACATAATGTTTTATTGACAATAGGCATTCATAAATGCAAATTTATCTCCATTAGGCAAATGAATTCTGACACGGTAAACCTAATATTAATGAACTCCTTAACCTTTTGTACCGGTAGAACTAAATTTTATTTTTATCAGTGCCCACTAGGGGGTGCTGGCACATTGACACTAGAAAGTGGAGGACATTGGCTGTCCCATCAGGTCAAGTAAAATACAGATAGTGAACTCACTTTGCATTTATTTTTGTAACTGGTTTTTAGAAAATAGAAGTCATTCACACATGTTGGCACAAAATGACATAAAAATATTTTAGAATTGTAAACCAACTGAATTCTTCTGCATTTTAATCATATTTTTTATAAAAGTACTTGGACTCCTGTAAAACAGATTTGAATAAAACAGTTTAGATATCAAATAATTTTTATCGAGTTATTTTTATGTGGACATGGCTTATAACTACTCAGCTATTATTAATTTTCATATTAAATACCACAAAACAATCAAACATATCTGCTAAATCTATATAAAGTTTATACATAAATCACTATTGTAGATATCTTGAGTTTTACTATTTGGAACCTGAGTTTTACTATTTGTCAGTAATCAGGGGAGTAAAAATATAGAAATTTTTGTAATCAAATAACAAGTAAAAATATGAAATAGTATTTAATGTCATTGATAGCTATTTGATAAATAATAAAATCATTTTTATCTAAAGAAAATGCTCAATTCAGTAAAATACAGTGTCCAACAAGTTGTTAGGTATTTTAATACGAAACAATCTCAAAATGAGCTGAATTTTATTGGGAGAGGGAGCACATTTTGATGGTATAAGTTAGACACAAATTTAAGAGCTTCAATAGAAATGATCTCTTTCCTATCTTCATCAAAGATGCTTTTATTCATGAAATTCAAATCATTTAACAATAAGGAAAATCTCTATTCTTCCGTTTGTGGATGAAAACTATTTTGCTTCCCTTAATCATTTCCAAGTACGGGGCTGCCAAGTACACTCCAAAACTGTGTCCTTGATTCTAAAGACGAGTGTCCCCAAAACAGGAGAAACATTCTTTGTTACAAGGTCCTTGAGTAGTTGTGCTCTCCTTCTAAATAATTATCCTTCATTGAAAATATGTAGAAAATGACAGAATCCTTGTCAATTTGGATCATCATTAAGGGGGGGGAATGGGAAGGAGTTTATAGGAGCATATTTTTTTATTCCATTATGTCAGCCTCAAATGGGTATGATACTGTCTCCAAATGTTTATATATTTCAATTACATTGAATTTTCCACTCTGGATTTATCATCCATCAACTTATGTGAACTTATCTGAAGCCTATCTGCATGTCCAGCTCATTCTGCCATTTTAGATCCAAAAGTTGATTAAGTTTTGTTAAAATTAGTCTTAATACCTTTATTTATTCACAATTGTCCCCTTCAAGTTTAAACACATCCTCATCATACTAACAATCAAGCGTTTAATGAGGACATTTGCATTCACTCAATTCAGATCCTTCAAAATCTCAGAGACTTTAATCATATCTTTTATCCTTCATTTTTCAGATGAGTTATATAAAATATTCAACCTTTTATCATATGTAAATTCCTCGAGTCTATTGATGTGGCAATCAATCAACAAACATTTATCAGGTGTCTGATTTGCCAGTAATACTATGCCAGGAGCTCGGAAGCACAGAAGGAATAAATGGTTCTGCTTCTTAGACTTCTTACGCCCCATCACTTTCCAACTCTAGGGTTTTAGATGTAACCTCCTTGCAACCACTGAGCCACCCTTAATCCTGGCAGGAGATTATTGAATCTTATCCTCACCAGTAGGTAAGCTTTAGAATCAAACTTGTTTTACATGCAGGATACAATATGCTAGGAATGAGTTCCAACTTTACCCTTGTTTTAGTTGATCCGTCAATAGCATTTGACAGTGGCCACTTTCTATTTCATAATATCCATACTTTTTTTCTCATGACTTCCGAAACTCCACTGTCTTTTGTCTTACTTCATGAGCTACTTCTTATCAGTCTTCATTGTTTTGTCATTTTCCTCTTTTTCACCTCTAAATATCAGGAATCCCCAAGGATTGGGACTAGATACTTTATCTTTACCATATAGCAATCCATGAATTGACCCAAACAAGGGGCGGGGAATCTGAGGCCTCAAGGCCACATGTGGCCCTCCGGATCCCCAAGTGAGGCCCCTTGACCAAATCCAAACTCCACAGAACACATCCCTTTATTAAAAGGATTAGTTCTGTAAAATTTGGATTCAGTCAAAAGGCTACACTCAAGGATCCAGAAGGCCACACGTGGCCCCGAGGCTGCAGGATCCCCACCCTTCATCCTGATCCATTAATTTTGGAGCACTGTATCCATTGCAGTTTGTTTGTTACTACTTATTGGTCATCCTTTTCGAGAAAGGATCTCTACAGCTGAGGTTGTTCTCCAACCGAGTTGGGCTGTCACTTATTCTTCTCTCCTCTAACTCTTAGCCCGGCATTAGGGTCTCTGAGTAATTTGCAGCCAAGTCTACATGTTTTCAAAAATATGTTTTCAGGTATCATTGAGTTATAATAAACGCACATATTGAAACTGCACAATTTAGTCAATTTTAACACATGTATACAACTATGAGGCCATCATGGCTATCAAGATAATAAGAATTTTTATCACCCAAAAAGTTTCCTCTTGAAACTATGCTTACAAAGATTATAATCCAATAAGAAAGAAAAAGTATACATCATAATATGAGAGATAGCACCATATGGCAATCAGTAATGAGAGATAAATAATGGTGTAGATGATAAGTGATATAGAAATTCAAATGAAAGAGAAATTATTGAGGTCAGGATAATTGGAAATGGCTTCATCATTACCTACTCTATGTATTTTCTTACAGTATTTTTTCTACCTGAATTTTATCTGATTATTGTAATTGTTATTTTGTGTTATCTCCAGATATTGATATACAATACTCAAGGTGTACTAGGTTTGGACTTCTTTTAGCTTTATATAGAAATACAATCTCTTCTCCTTGGGCTGCCTAATCTTTTCTCATGACAAATAATCGTGACCTTTACATTCTGGATGCATCACACATTAAATAATTTTAGAGTTAGAAGATATCTCAGATGCTTCTTTTGCAAACTCCGAAATGTCATAGAAGTCCATCTTCTCTTTTCCATTATTTCCACAAACACACTGTAAAACTGTAAGCTTTTATGTCTTCTTACATTAGTGGCTTAAGCAGCTTTAGGCATAAGGATCTTTTTTCTTTTTATTTTTTTATACCACCATCTTAGCCAGGACTTCTTATGTTGCCAGTGACAAAAATAATCTCTTGACTCACATGAATGAAGGGTCAGCTGATTTTTGCTGATCTTAGATTATAAACACAAATGATGTCATTGGACTCTTTCCCTCTCTCTCTATCTGTCTCTCTCTCTCTCTCTTTCTCTCTCCAAGTCTCAACTCTGCTTTCCTTGCTTTTAGGGTCGTCAGATAAAATAATGTTCAGTCAAATTTGTATTTCAGACAAATAATTTTTAGTATATGTGTGTCCCAAACATTGCATGGGACATGGTGTGCTTATTTTTTTCTTATTTGTTGCTGTTTTCCCTAAATCTGGCAAACCTACACCAACATCACATTGTTCTCAGGCAAATTCTCTTCATCAGCCCACCCTCACCAAAGTCTCTAAGTTTATATCTCCCAAATTAGCTACTAAAGAGAAAAATGAGCTGCGTTTTCCTTAGCATCTCAGATTGGGTCTTATTGGATCAAATTGAGTAATAGTCCTCAAACAATTTCTATAGTCTATGAGGTAGAATACACTCATTTGATTATATCTGAATCATGGGTCACCTACCAGATACAAGGGAGAGGGCATGAGCATTTCAGCTTCTCCAAATCATTTTCATTGAGAGTCTTTGATAGTCTATTGCCAAAAATAAAACTGGGATCCAGAGGGGAAATGCATATTAGACAAGAGAAAAAAAATATGACTAATGGAGACCTTTCTTAATGTGTCTTTACTTTTGATATCCTTGATTTATAATGGTAAAACATCTACTACAAATTCTGTTATATTTTAAAGGAATGTGTATTTTATCAGCCATAGTTAATTCACTCTTTATATTGTGTAGGACATGAATAAACATCAACATGTCAGTGTGTGGGCAAATGGATTAACAGATGTCTTACACTAATTGCATGGCAAAGCGAGCAGTTGAGAGTGTCTGCTAAGAAAATAACATTTTAGGGGCTAGATAGACCTGGATTCTGGTCTTATCTCTCTTTCTCTCTCTCTTACACCTCTGAGCAAAGTAATTCAACTCTCTAAGAATCTTGGACTGCAATTTGAGATTTTATCATCTACTTCATTGGATTATTCAAATGATTAAATAAAATAATGTTTGCAATGACCATAGCATAGCACCTGGCATATTGTAATCTTTCAGAAATGTTAACTGCATTATTACCAGCAATAGTCTTAAAATAATCTTCCAAGTAGTACTCTCGACTTTTGTACTTTCTTGCTTCAAAACACTTTTTATATGTTCATTAGATTTTTACGTGTTGTGTTTAGGGTTGTCTCTTCCAGTAGGTTTTTAATTCTTTGAGGTCATTATTCATTAGCGTTTTTCTCAAAAATTTCATGTGTGCTTGTTTTTTGTCTGCTAGGTCCATCTTGTGGTTTATACAAGTGATTTTTTTGAACCACAACACAAGACTTTTTTATTTTATCCCTTTTGAATTCCAAAACCATATTTCTTTTCATATCTTGAGCTGCTTTTATCTGATACCTCAATATAGATACACATTGGAACAATATTTTCATTGAATTTTCTGTGATTACACTTAAATTCCATTTCTTGATGACATTTTGTCTATTATGACATTATCATAATTTTGATTATTTTTACTTTCCTTCACCAAAACATAACTGCCACTTATCTCCTGTAGCTAAGATTCCAGTACGTCCTCCAATTTCTTTCTCAAAGTTTAGTATTTTTCCACCCAGGAGAATACAGTTTGACTTGCATGCTTAGAAATTTTAATGTACATCTCCCTTTTATGGATAAATTACAAAATATTATATAGGAACAATTGGAGAATTAATTCTTAGGGAACAAATTGTATACTACAAAAGATAATGTATAAATGTTTCTTCATAACACTTACTTTAATGAAGGCATTTACTTCAATGTCAACACGACAGAGTCAAATTGACAATAGACAAATAGATCAATCAATCTTTTGATAAGATAAATTATACATGTAAGTCATCCAATGTGCATGACAATATATATAATAAAAATTCTTAACCAAATGATAGAAATCTTCAATGGAGACCTGAGTGTTATATTGGGTAGGCATTCAAGTTGATGTTGCCAAATTCCCCTTTCTGAGACTCATAGAAAATATCCTTTGTACTGGCAAGAAGTATACCTCACTCAGAACTTCAAGGCTTTAGAAATTGAAAAATAGTTTCTCCTTATAAAAACTGCTGAGGAACCTCTGGGAAAAAAGTCTAAAGTGCAATGCTATGGAAAATGCAAGTGATACGGAATCTGAAATCCTGTATTTGAAACTTCATTCCAAAACTTACCGCTTAACCTTGGACACATTTGCTTGCTCAGATGGAAAGTTAACAATAAGGTGGATTCAAATTCAATTTCATCACTTACTTGTTATACAACCTGGAGAAGTTATTTTTCTTCTCTGAGCCTTGTTTCCAGTGTCATAAAAATACTACTACAAAAACTTAAATTCAGGACTGCTATGGAAATGAAATAAAATTTCATAAAGCTTCATCTCTCACATAATGTGTCTTGTATTTATTAGTTTCCATATTTCTTCAGTTTCTTAATCATTGAGATTTCAGTGAAAGCAGCTTATCATTAAATCCTTAGAGATTTATTGATGAGATAATACATATTAAGAGTTTGCCAAATCCAAGTGTTAGTTTCACTGTTACAATACCAACAATCACTTCTCCCAGGACTACATCTACTCCTACAATAGAAATAAGAAGTGTTGGAAAAAGTGCTTAACTAGTAATAGAAAAATCTGAGTTCTAAGTATATTTAGTTATTAACTTATCTAATATTGGGGTATAGCATTATATGAAGAATTCTATTCATCTCCAGCACTCAGTTTCTTCATTATTATATTTTATATCTATAGATATATTTATATCATTAAATGAGATTAACACCCTATTAATTCTAACATACTTTGAGTAAGGCATTGGATGGCCAATAATATTAGTGACATGTGCCAACCGTCAATGGACAGTGCTCATTGAGAGATCTTCCTAAATATTGCAAATGCCCAAGGAGGAAGGAGCATGCAGTCGCTGCTGAATCAGTACCAGCTGTCTTCCTCTGGTGCTAATTAACTTTCATACCAGAACTACTAAGACCAAGCAAACGGTTGCTGCAGAGTTTTGCCAGGTGAATTGAGGCTTTCTTTCTGTACTCCAGTTTAGCATTCATTCTTTCTGAATTTTTTTATTTAATAAAGGTTTCAACTTTAATTGTATACAGGGAAAAAAGAGTTATAAGTGACTACACATTTTGCTGGTATAGTAACCTTTTGTAATTTGCTCAGTGATAATTTCCTATTGTTTCCCATGTATAGTTAAAAAGTTCTTGGATATTGGATTATAGGCAATGCAATATAATCATAATGGAACTAGAATACGCTACCTTTGCAGTTACCAGTAATGCAAGTTAATGCCATCTTATGAGATGATCTAGTAGAATCTTTGTCAGTACTTACACTAAAAACGCCAATTTTTAGTCATTTATAGCATCAGCAAACATGACTTCAGAGGGAGTAATACCATATGTTGTTATTAAGAGTGACATTGCCCAAGGTTAGGCCAGATACACAAAAATCCTTTTATCTTCAGTATTTCTTTGCTTCTCTCTGTTTACTGTGAACTTGTCTAGTTGAGTTGATGAAAAGTATGCAGAGATCAGTTTGGATTAAATCCAAACCTTGGTAGAAAACCTGTGAATCAACAGAGGGAAGTACTGAGTTGTTAACTCTTGTTCTCTTTGTCTGTGGTGTGATAACATCATGTATATACATAAAAATTTATCACTGTAATTCCAAAACCTGTAAAAGTCTTATCTATCCTGAGAGAAACTCATACAGTTAGAATCTCTTTATTCATGTTTGGCAATAAGTAACTCCTAAGAAGACAGTTAGCAACTCAGAATCTGGGACAAATTCAAAGCAACTGAATTCTGAATGTAGAAACAAACACCTATCTTAGCGTATAACAAAGTGAGGGAGTGGAATGATGTATCAGCAATCAGAGCAGAATCAATACATTAACTAGAGAAGAAACCGTAGAATAATTATCTCAGATACCATGTCAACTTGAACTATCATTTCGTAATTTCGGAAGACTGGGTTACCAGAAAAAGTAGCCAAATCAACTTATTAAAATAAAAGCATATACTATTAGTAAATATTGTCATTATTTTTCATTGCATTCCATGTAAGTACCTCAGAATAACTTTAACATTTATTATTTTTATTATTTTTCACATTTTTCTTTCAAATCTTGAAAACTTACTATGATGATCTCTATAACTACAATAAACAAGTATTTAAATGACTTCTAAAAATGTCCTCAACCAAAAAATCTATAGGAGTAAGCTATATCTGAAGTGCTGAAGGTGACGTATAGGTTTTTGTCACTACGACCTTCATTCCTTCTCTCTGCCTTTTAGATTTTTATTTCCTTCATCCATGGTCCTGCCCTTAACAATCATTTGTCCCCCAAGCATTCTGTCATCCTCAGGCATGTCAGTAGCATCTAGTGATAACAACTAACATCAAGGTTAAAAGTTTTACTGATTCCTGTCTTAATAAACAAAACGTGACTTCTTTTTAGAAAGTCCATTCATTATTTTGAGAATCCTAACATACAATTTAGCAAATGACTGCTTCATAATAATAACTTAGAGTTATCTGGTGCCTTAAAATTTACAAAGTGTTCTTATACACATAATATCATCTGATCTTTGCCACAACCCATTGGAAAAGGTTGCAATAAAAGTGACTCGCTGAAGTCATAAAATTAGGACATTTGAAAAGTTTTCAGTAAAAACTTACATTTAAAAATTGTTACTTTAAATTCTGTAGTTTATTGACCAAAGGCCTAAACTCATTATTTTGCCATCACTATCCCTTATATGCTACGAAAATTTTCTTTAACCATAAAATATTATTCATTTACTACTAGCAAGTGTTTCTATGAGTGGGAGGAGGGATGAAGACTAATCCTAAACTAATAAAAAATTTACCCCAGATGAAAATTTAAAATTTTTATTCATTTAATAGAAGATTGGTAAGACTATCTTGTCATAACACATTTCCTTTCAAGAATGACTCACTCTTAAATTGACTATGGCTTTAAGGTTGAATTTCACTGAGAATTCTAATAATAAGAAATATTATTTTTTCCCAAATACATTATTTTGTTTTCTTATATTGTTAATATTGGCAATTTCACCATTAACCCATCTTTTGATATTGATAAGATATAGCTTGTGCTTAAATATACAACCATTTCAACCCTTTTGATTGTGGAGTCAATAAAAATCCCAAAACAAGTCAAATAACATTTTTTTACAGACATATCTTTACATTGTTAAAAATTAAAGTATATAAATTTTTTTTAAGTCCCCATCATTCCCCATCAATTCTTCCCTTTGGTGAATATTGTCATTTTTTCTTTATATTCTATACAATATGCCTCTATATGAAGATATGATTATACTTTCCTAACATGGGAAAATCTTTGTTTTATACTCTCCTTTGTCACTTGTTAATCAAGAGATCATTTCATTTTAGTACAGAGAGACCTTCTTATTCTTTATAGCTGCTTAATATTCTATTTTATAGATATATCAACTTCTTTTTAGTTAATATCCTATTAATGGATATTTTTTCAACTATATTTTGCTCTTACAGACAAGGTTATGATGAATACCCTGTAAAAACATTAGCCATCTAAGTGAGTAACTCTGTCCAAAAAATTCTCAGAAGTAGAGTTTGCTGGGTAATTGAATATATGCATTTGTAAATGTGATATTGATAAATTGTACACATGGGAGCCATAGAAATTAATGTTCCCCATAGCAATATAAAAGAATGCTTATTTCCCCATAATTTCACTAAGAAAATAGATTATTAATATTTTTGGATTTTTGCCAGTCTGATATGTGGAAAATATTCTCAATGTTGTTTTAATTTGAATTTCTCTTTTTCTAGAAAGAGTCTGATAACATTTGAATAGGGTTAAACTGTTTGCATTCACTTTTTCATGAACTCTGTTAAAACATTTTTCCCATTTTTCTATTGAGTACGGAATCTTTTTTTCAATCAAATTGCTAAAAACTGTATGTTAGGGAGCTTTTAAAATGAATTTAAATGTTATTGTCTTTTTTGTTGTTTTTGATTATGTACATATTGGTTTTATTTCTTGTGCGGGAAGATTTTAAGTTTTATGGCTCTGAATTTTGAGAAATGGAAAGATTTTCCATACACAAAGGTTATAAATTAATTGGCATACACTTTTTTCTGATATTTGTATGATTCATTTATGCATTTAAATATTTGATCTATTTGGAAATGTATCCTATACATAGTGAGATATGAATTTAATTTACTTTTTTTCCCCCACCGGGTTAGTTACAGCATTAAATATTGAGTCTTTCCTTTCATTAATGATTTCAAATTTTCCCTTTGTTTATACTCTATTATTCAATATTTGCTTTTAGATTCTCATATTTTAAATTTGTGTATTTATTATGGTACAAAAGCCAAACTTTTAATAATGGAAATTTTGTCATAATTTGTGTGACAAATGTTGGCTTTTTGTTTTTGAATTGTTTTTTGTTCATTTGGTTCACATTTTTTTTTAATTTCAAAATACAAATGTTTCTGTCACATGGATACCTTTTATAATGCTTAAATTGGGGCTTTCAGTGTGCCCATCACCTGAATAATGTTCATTGTACCCAATAGGTAGGTTTTTACCCCTCAACCTTCCCTCCGCCCCTTCTTAATTTCCAATGATCTTTATATCAGTTTGTGTCCCTGTGTGCCCATCATTTAGCTTCCAGTTATTAGAGACCACATGTGGTGTTTGTTTTTCCATTCCTGAGATACTTCACTTAGGATAATGGTCTCCAGTTCCATCCAAGTTGTTGCAAAAGACATTATTTCATTCATTTTTATGGCTGAGTATATAAATACACCATATTTTCTTAATCCACTTATGAATTGATGGGACTTAGGCTGATTCCACATCTTTGTGATTATGAATTGTGCTGCAATAAACATTCGAGTACAAGTGTCTTTTTTGATAAAATGATTTATTTTCTTTGTGTAGATACCCAGCAGTGGGATTGCTGGATCAAATGATAAGTCTACATTTATTTCTTCAAGGAATCTCCATCCTATTTTCCATAGACGTTGTATTAATTTGCTGTCCTGCCAGCAGTGTATAAGAATTCTTTTCTCTCTGTATAGATGCCAGCATCTATTGCTTTTTGACTTTTTAGTAATCACCATTCTGAGAGAGGTAAGGTTATATCTCATTGTGATTTTAATTTGCACTTCCCTGATGATTAGTGTTGTTGAACATTTCTTTATATGCTTCTTGGCCATTTGTCTACCTTCTTTTGAAAAACTTATGTTCATGTATTTTGCCCATGTTTTAATGGTTTTTATTTGTTTGTTTCTTGCCAATTTCATTGAGTTCTTTGTAGATTCTGGACATTCGCTCTTTATCAGATGTATCATTTGTGAATATTTTCTCCCATTCTATAGATTATCTATGTGCTATGTTGATTATTTCCTTTGCTTTGCAGAAGGTTTTTAATTTAATTAAGCCCAATTTATTTATTTTTGTTGTTGCCATACTTGCTGCCTAGGCTAATATCTAGAAGAGTTTTTCCTATATTTTCTTCTAGAATTTTTATGATTTCATGCCTTACATTTAAGTCTTTTATACATCTTGAATTAATTTTGTATATGGCAAGAGATAAGGGTCCTGTTTCATTCTTCTGCATGTGGCTATACAGTTAATCCAGCACCCTGTCATGATAAAAACTCTCAACAAACTAGACATTGAAGGAACATACCTCAAAATTATAAAAGCCATATGTGACAACCCGCAGCCAACAACATGCTGAATGAGGAAAAGTTGAAAGCATTCCCCCTAAGAAATGGAACAAAACAAAGGTGCCCACTGTCACCACTTCTATTCAGCATAGTACTAGAAGATCTAGCCAGACCAATCAGGCAAGAGACAGAAATAAAGTACATCCAAATCAGAAAAGAGGAGGTTGAACTATTCCTCTTTGCTGATCTTGTATCTAGATAATCCCAAAGACTCTACCAAAAGACTCCTAGGATTGATAAATAAATTTAGTGAAGTATCAGGTTACTAAATCAATGTACACAAATCAGTTGTATTTCTATATACTAATAACAGTCAAGCTGAGAGTCAAATCAAAGACTCAATTCCATTCACAATAGCTACAACGAAAATAAAATATTTAAGAATATACTTAAACAAGGAGGTGAATGATCTCTACAAAGAGAACTATGAAACACTGATGAAAGAAATCTCAAATGACACAAACAAATGGAAAAACATCGTCTGCTCATGGATTGCTAGAATCAACATTGTTAAAATGTCCATACTGCCTCAAGTGATTTACAGATTAAACACAATTCCCATCAAATACCAATGTCATATTTCACAAATCTGGGAAAAATGATTCTATGCTTCATTTGGAACCAAAAAAGAACCCAAACAGCCAAAGCAATCTTAAGCAAAAAGAACAAATCTGGAGGCATCACATTACCTGACTTCAAATTGTACTACTAGGCTATAGTAACCCAAACAGCATGGTACTGATATAAAAGTAGAGACATACCAATGTAACAGAACAGAAAAAAAAGAAATAAAACCATCTACCTACAATCAGCTGATCTTTGAAAAAGCAGACAATATACACTGCGGAAAGGAACCACTATTGTCATATATCTTAACATCTTTTTAATCGTTTATTCATATCAAATTAGCAAAAATCATACATAATTTATGGCATAATGTTTTGATACATGTATACACTGTGTAATGGCTAAACCAAGCTAATTACCATATGCAATATCTCACATACTCACTGTCTTTTGTGGTGAGAACACTTAAAATATTCTTTCTTAGCAATTTTCAAGTATACATCATTATTGACTACAGAAATTCCATATCCCTTAATCAACATCTCCCAAATTTTCTCTTTTCCCCACAACCCACTGGTAACCACCATTCTACTCTCTGTTTCTATGAGTTTGCCTGTTTTAGATCCTACACATAAGTGAGATCATATAGTATTTGTCTTTCTTTGCTTGGCTTATTTTACTTAACATTATGTTCTCCAAGTTCATCAATATAGTCACAAATGACAAAATTTCCTCCTTTTTTAAGGCTGAATAATATTCCATTTTATATATATACCACATATTCTTTATCCATTCATCATCTATCAATGGACACTTAACTTGATTCCATATTTTGGCTATTGTGAATAATGCTGCAATGATTTTGGAAGTGTAGCTATCATTTCCACATACTACTTTTATTTCCTTTAGAAATATACCTCAAAGTAAGGATTCCTGGATCATATGGCATATCTATTCCTACTTTTTCAGGGAAACCCCATGCTGTTTTCTATAACGGTTCTATTAATTTACACTTCCACCAAGTTTCCTTCAGTTTGATATTCAATGTTTTAGTATCTTATAGGATATATGCCACAATCATATTTTTCTGATTTTCCTGGCTATTCATTTATTTATTTGGTAATCTCTTTTTTAATTATTTTGGAAGATTTATAGATTTACTTATCATTGGGAAGAGTAGAGGAAGTTCCCATATACTTCATACCCAGTTTTCACTATTATTTACAGCTCACACTATTATAAAACATTGGCTGCAGTTAATGAACCAATATTGATGCATTATTATTGCTAAAGTCTATACTTTATTCAGATTTCCTCAATTTTTCCTAATATCCTTTCTTCATTTCTAGGATCCCATCTAAGATACCAAATTACATACACTAGTCATGTCTCCTGAAGTTCCTCTTGATTGTGCCTGCTTCTTACACTTACCTTGTTTTTGATGACCTTGATAGTTTTGAGGGATACTAATCAAGGATTTTGTAGGAAGTCTCTCAACTGGGATTAGCCTTATGTTTTTCTCATGATTACACTGCATTTTGGGGAGGAAAACCACTGAAGTAAAAGGCAATTCTCATCACATCATATGAAGAGTACATATTATCAATATAATTAATCACTGTTAATCTTAATCTTGGTCAATTATTTTGAACTAGTTTTTTTTTTTAAGCTTTATTTCCTATAGAGCTAATCCTTTTATTCACTCTTTTACACTGTAATTTTTAGAAGAAAGACACTGCATACAGCCCAAGTTTAAAAATAAAGCTCTCTGTGGGAAACAAATTTATTAACAAAAATATAACACATATACAATTCATTCTGTCTTGAGATTTACAGATTATACTCATTTCCAAAGCTACTTAGTTCAGAACCTTATTTCCCCACCCCTTTCAGTGAAGCAGTCTCAGGCATTTATAAGGTACTATTTTCACTCCTTAACATTTACTCTTTGGACTATAAAGTCCTATGGATTTTGAAAAATTATTAATGGTCTGTGCTATGGTTTAAATGTATATACTCATTCAAAATGTATATGTTGGAATTTATATACCTCAAATTGATGGTAGTAAGAGGTGAAACCATTGGAGATGTTTAGGCCACGAAGGCTCTGTTTACATAAGTGGGGTCAGTGGCCTCCTAAAAGGTCTTGGAAAACTACACATTTATCCCTTTTTGCCTTTTGCCTTTCTGTCTTCCTCCATGTGAGAATAGAACCCAGTGTTTCTACCTTCTTGTTACGTGAAAACACAGGAACAAGGCACCATCTGGGAAGCAGAGAGCAATTCCTTAACAGACACCAAATCTGCTGGTTCCTTGATCTTGGACTTCCCAGCCTCCAATACTGTAATAAATAAATGTCTATTGTTTATAAATTATCCAGTCTAAAGTATTTTGTTGTAACAGCATGAACAGATTGAGAGAGCTTGTATTCACCATTATAGTATCATACAGAATAGTCTTCTAAAATACCACCTGTGCTTTACCTATTTAACCCTTCCACCAATATGTGGTAGAAGGGTTGAATAGGTTAAAACTCCTGGAAAAACTCTACATTATTGCCTTTTACAGAAGATCGTATAACTGGAATTATACAGTGCTATGGCTTGAATGTGTCCTTTCCAAAATTCAGGTGATAGTGTTAAGAGATGGAGCTTTTAAGAGGTGATTAGGCCATGAGGGCTCTTCCCTCATAAATAGGATTAAAGCCCCTATACAAAGAATGCAGCCCTCATCCGACAACTAAAGCTGCCATCATGATCATGGCCTTCCCAGAACTGTGAGAAAATAAATTTTTGGCCTTTATAAATTATAAAGTCTCAGATATTTCGTTAGACCTGCACAAACAGACTAAGAAATGGAGTACATAGATTTTTCATACTGGTTTCTTTGACTTATAAAAATGCATTTAAGACCCATGTATTTTCCCATTTTACTTGATAGCCCATTTACTTTTATTGCTCACTAATATTCTATTATATAGATGTACCACTATTAGTTTATCCATTCACTTATTGAAGGACATCTTGATTGCTTCCATGTTTTGTCAATAATGAATAAAACTGTCATAAAAATTTATGTGTATATTTTTGTGTGGAAATATTTTTTCAAATCAGTTGTGTAAATACCAAGAAGCACAATTGCTGAATCATACAGTAAGATTACGTTTGGATTTATAAGAAACTGCTAAACTCTCTTCCAAAGTGGCTATGCCATTTTTAATTACCACCGGGAATGAATGAGAGTTCCTGTTTCTTCACCTCTTTGACTACAGTTGTTATTGTGTTTTAAAAATGTTTTATATTTTAGTTATTCTAATAAGTACATAGTTGTATCTCACTGTTTTAATTTGCAATTTCTTAATGACAAGTGATGTTAAGCATCATTTTATGTGTTTGTATGTTAGTAAATCTACTAATGAAAAATGATGGAAGTGTCCGTTCAGATCTTCAGCCCATTTTTTTAATTGGGTCATCTGTTCTCTTATTTTTGAGGTTTTAGTGTTCTTTATATATTTTAGATATGATTTCTTTATCAGCTTTATAATCATTTTCTTAACAATGCAGATGTTTTCACTTTTAATTGAGTCCAATTTATCATTTTTTCCTTTCATGGATAGCTCTATTGATGTATCTAAAAACTCATCACCAAACGAAGGTCATATAGAATTTCTTCTATGTTTTCATCTAGAAGTTCTTTAGTTTGTATTTTAAATTTAAGTCTCTGATTCATTTTGAGGTCATTTTTGTGAAAGGTGTAAGGAATGAGTCTGGATTCATTTTTTTTTCATATAGAAATCCAACTGTTCCATCAATATTTGGCTATACTTTCCTATTGAATTGACAATACCATTAAGTCTCAGTTATTGTAGCTTCATAGTAAGCCTCGAAATCTAGTAATACGAGTCCTTCAACTTTGTACTTCTCCATTATTAGGTTAGCTATTCCTGATGTTTTACTTCCAAATAAACTTTAGAATAAGTTTGTTGATATCCACAAAATAGCTTTCTGGGATTTTGATTGTGATCATATGGAATTGATACATCAAGTTGTGTTGAGAAGAATTAGCATCTTAACAATATTGAATATTTCAATCCAAGAACATAAAGTATATCTCCACTTATTTAGATGTCTTTGAATTTTTCATCAGTGTATAAGTTTCCATATTTAGAGTTTGTGTGTGTGTCTGTGTGTGTGTGTGTTAGACTTAGGAGCTACTGTAAATGGTATTTTTTAAATCCCATTTGCTCATTGTTGGTACACAGTCTTGCTCTACTTACTTAGTCCAGGATTGTTTTAATTGAATTTTTGGAATTTTGTACATAGATAATCATGTCATTTGAGAAAAAAAAAAAAGTATTATTTCTTCCTTTCCAGTCTATAGATATTTTATTTCTCTTTGTTGTCCTTTTGTGTTAGCTAGAACTTTCAGCACAGTGTTGAATAGGAATAATGAAAGAGTACATCCTATGTTTTATGCCAATCTTAGACAAAGAGTGCCAGTGTCTCATCATTAAATATAATATTAGCTTTAGGTTTTTTAGACATGTTCTTTATTGAGTTTAGGATGTTCCCCTCTGTTTTTAATTTGCTGAGAGTTTTTATTATGAAAGGGTTTAGATGTTGTCAAATGCTTTTGGTCAATTATTAATATGAACATATGAATTTTCCTGATTTATTATATTAACTGATTTTCAGTGTTGAACCAGCCTTGCATACCTAGAAAAAATCCCACTTGGATGTAGTATATGATTCTTATTATATTGTTGGAATCAATTTGCTAATATTTGGCTGAGGAATTTCATATTGATATTCATAAGGTATAATATTATGTAATTTTTTTATTTTGTTATATTTTTAGCTTGGCATGTTGTATCAGGTAATAGGAATTTAGGTAAATAAGCCTCTAGTGTGGGAATTTATGTTAATCTGGCTAGGAGTTAGGCTTTGCTTCACATTTGCTGTAGTCATAGATACCAGAGCTTTCAACTTTTTGCCTTGCCTGTAAACTTTGGACTTCCCTACTTACTCCTCCTCGTAGAAAGTCTGTGTTGTGCAATTATTTCAAGTGTAATCACCATTGTTATACTGGAGACTACATGGTGTAGTGGCAAGGTATGGAGGAGAAGAAGCATTCTATACTCTTACGATTAAATCTGCCTTTTAGCAGACCTGGGTCTCTGGCCTACAACCTCCACAAGTGTTTACTCTTGTGTAGTTTCCCGCCTCACTTTTGGGGAGACTAGAGGATACGGGGGTATGCAGGAGAGAAACACCTTCCCAATGGCTTTTGGACAAAGCTCTGGTGATTTATTTTTTTCTCTGTGGAGTATCCCTTTGTTATGAAGAAGTTTCTGAGTGTATTCCACAATTACAACTCTCCCTCTTCCCCTGCCAGTGCCATATAAGGGGACTTCTGAGATTGTCTTGGTGAGAATTTGGAGTTCAAGGAGGAAAAGCCCACATGAGAGGGAGTGTCCTCTAAGACTGTAGCCATGTGGAGTTTCTCACCCTCACACTCGTCCCCAGTCAACCTCCAGCAATTCATCAAAATTACTGTTAGAGTCTTCCTACAAATATGTAGCTCCAGAGGCTTCTGTTCCAGGTAAACATATATTGGCTACAACTCTCTGGATTCAGCTCTTTGTCCAAATTTAAGGGTAGCAAGACTTTGATTTTCATCTTTTCCAGTTTTTTGGGGGGGCGGGATAAGGATGGGAGTGATGACTTCCAAATTCTCTACCTATGGGAGCAGGAGACAGAACTCCTATTTTATCCTTTAAATTTTTTCATTTCTTTCAGAACAGTTCTTTTTGGTTCTGAATTTACAAATGACAAAGGTAATATTTTTATGTGGATCCAATTATATTTAAAAGTTATGCTGACATTTTTATGATTTTGAGCCTTTTAAAACAGAAATGTGATATGTCTTTCCACTTATTCAAGTTTTTTTTCTTTCTTTGTTTATGGTTTATTTATTATTTATTGAGAAACATTTTGAAATATGTATATAATATGGAATAGTTAAATTGATCAAATTAACTTATGCATTACTTCACATAGTAATAATTATTTTGTAATGAGAACACTTAAAATCTACTCTCTTAGCAATTCTCAAGGATGTAATTGTTAGTATCTATGTTCATGATGCCGCACGAGAGATCTCTTGAACATTTTTCCTCCTATTTAACTGAGATTTTGTATCTTTTGACCAACATCTTCCCAACCCCATACTGGGCACAAAAACGGAGGAAAGCAAGTTATTTTATTTTTTTATATTTATTTTTTGTTTCTTCAGAAGAATTTATAAAGACAATTCTTACATATTAAGTTTATGTCTAGATATTTTATCATTTTTAATTATTTCATTGCTATTATAAATGGATTTTCCTTCTTATACCTTCTAACTAGTTGTTTCATAATTACATATTTTTGGTTTCTATATATTAATTTTATATTCTGCTATTTATTTGAATTATGTTGTATAATCATATCACCTTCAAATAGTTTTGCTTATTCCTTTTCACTTTTTATATACTTTTAAAATTTTTTGCTGTCAATGTTTAGTACTATTGGCTATTGTGGCTATCCATTTCTCATTTCTAACTTTTTGGGGACTTCAACAAGTGTTTCTTCATTACTCATTGTTCTTAGTTTTGTGTTTGAGGTAAGTATATTTTTGTCATGTTAACAAATATCCACACATTTTTATTTAAGGAGGGATTATTTTTAATTAAGACTGATTATTGCATTTTGTCCCTGCCATTGCATTGTTTTATTAATAGGTTTCCCAACATTAATATACACTAGTATTCTTGGAAGAATTCCCACTTAGTCGTGTGTTTTTATTTGGTATTCTACAGAATTTTGCTAATATTTCATTTACAATTTTTATTAATAGTGATAAGTAAAATTTTATAATTTTTATATTAAATGTTGCAATCAATGTTATAATTGCTTTATATGTGGAGTTTGAAAGTTTACCCTTCTTTTTTTCTATGTTCTGAAAAAGCTTAAATAGCATTGGAATCATCCACTTTTTAAATATTTGGTAAAATTTCCTTGTAAAAGAGTTGGCTATAGTGGTATTTTGTTGAGAGTAGTTCT